>NW_026600284.1:0-122500 GCF_029448725.1 Salvelinus fontinalis
TGGTGGACCTGCTACAGTCTATAGACTGATATCATGTTGTCTCTTCCTGTTCAGTACCTAACCATGGTGGACCTGCTACAGTCTATAGACTGCATGGTGAAGAATGGACCCTACAGGAAGTTCAGACCTGAAGTACCTGTTCACACAAATGCCAAGCACTGGTAAGTCAACCAGCCAGCCAGTCAACCAGCCAGTCAACCAGCCAGTCAACCAGCCAGTCAACCAGCCAGTCAACCAGCCAGTCAACCAGCCAGTCAACCAGCCAGTCAACCAGCCAGCCAGCCAGTCAACCAGCCAGCCAGTCAACCAGCCAGCCAGTCAACCAGCCAGCCAGTCAACCAGCCAGTCAGTGAACCAGCCAGTCAGTGAACCAGCCAGTCAGTCAACCAGCCAGTCAGTCAACCAGCCAGTCAGTCAACCAGCCAGTCAGTCAACCAACCAGCCAGCCAGCCAGTCAACCCGCCAGTCAACCCGCCAGTCAACCAGCCCGTCAGGCAGCCAGTCAACCAGCCAGTCAGTCAGTCAATCAGTCAACCAGCCAGCCAGCCAGCCAGCCAGTCAACCAGCCAGCCATCCAGTCAGCCAACCAGTCAGCCAGCCAGTCAGTCAGCCAACCAGTCAGCCAGCCAGTCAGTCAGCCAACCAGTCAGCCAGCCAGCCAGCCAGTCAGTCAGCCAACCAGTCAGCCAGCCAGTCAGTCCACCAGCCAGCCAACCAGCCAGCCAACCAGTCACCACTCCATACATTCTAATGAGCAGTACTAGTCAATGTTGTTCATGGTATCTGTTTATCAGGATGGGGTCAACACAATTTGAACTTTTTAAATATTTTTAGTTGTTGTTGAAAAATCCATAATTGAGGGGTGTGTACCTGCGGACATGTTGTTAGGATATTGTTGTGTCGGGAGTTTCACCGAGTGTTATTTTTAAACTTCGGGTTGAGGTTTTATTATACGGGGACACAATGCCCATTGATCAACATCTCAGCACCTTAACTACGGTGTGACGGTGTTTCCGGGTGGAAGTACAGTATGAACAGCACCTTAACTACAGTGTGATGGTGTTTCAGGTGGAAGTACAGTATGAACAGCACCTTAACTACGGTGTGACGGTGTTTCCAGGTGGAAGTACAGTATGAACAGCACCTTAACTACGGTGTGACGGTGTTCCCAGGTAGAAGTACAGTATGAACAGCACCTTAACTACGGTGTGACGGTGTTTCCAGGTGGAAGTACAGTATGAACAGCACCTTAACTACGGTGTGACGGTGTTTCCAGGTGGAAGTACAGTATGAACAGCACCTTAACTACGGTGTGATGGTGTTTCCAGGTGGAAGTACAGTATGAACAGCACCTTAACTACGGTGTGATGGTGTTTCCAGGTGGAAGTACAGTATGAACAGCACCTTAACTACGGTGTGACGGTGTTTCCAGGTGGAAGTACAGTATGAACAGCACCTTAACTACGGTGTGACGGTGTTTCCAGGTGGAAGTACAGTATGAACAGCACCTTAACTATAGTGTGACGGTGTTTCCAGGTGGAAGTACAGTATGAACAGCACCTTAACTATAGTGTGACGGTGTTTCCAGGTGGAAGTACAGTATGAACAGCACCTTAACTATAGTGTGACGGTGTTTCCAGGTAGAAGTACAGTATGAACAGCACCTTAACTACGGTGTGACGGTGTTTCCAGGTGGAAGTACAGTATGAACAGCACCTTAACTACGGTGTGACGGTGTTTCCAGGGGGAAGTACAGTATGAACAGCACCTTAACTACGGTGTGACGGTGTTTCCAGGTGGAAGTACAGTATGAACAGCACCTTAACTATGGTGTGATGGTGTTTCCAGGTGGAAGTACAGTATGAACAGCACCTTAACTGCGGTGTGACGGTGTTTCCAGGTGGAAGTACAGTATGAACAGCACCTTAACTACGGTGTGATGGTGTTTCCAGGTGGAAGTACAGTATGAACAGCACCTTAACTACGGTGTGACGGTGTTTCCAGGTGGAAGTACAGTATGAACAGCACCTTAACTACGGTGTGACGGTGTTTCCAGGTGGAAGTACAGTATGAACAGCACCTTAACTACGGTGTGGCGGTGTTTCCAGGTGGAAGTACAGTATGAACAGCACCTTAACTACGGTGTGACGGTGTTTCCAGGTGGAAGTACAGTATGAACAGCACCTTAACTACGGTGTGACGGTGTTTCCAGGTGGAAGTACAGTATGAACAGCACCTTAACTACGGTGTGACGGTGTTTCCAGGTGGAAGTACAGTATGAACAGCACCTTAACTATGGTGTGACGGTGTTCCCAGGGGGAAGTACAGTATGAACAGCACCTTAACTACGGTGTGACGGTGTTTCCAGGTAGAAGTACAGTATGAACAGCACCTTAACTACGGTGTGACGGTGTTTCCAGGTGGAAGTACAGTATGAACAGCACCTTAACTACGGTGTGATGGTGTTTCCAGGTGGAAGTACAGTATGAACAGCACCTTAACTACAGTGTGACGGTGTTTCCAGGTGGAAGTACAGTATGAACAGCACCTTAACTACGGTGTGATGGTGTTTCCAGGTGGAAGTACAGTATGAACAGCACCTTAACTACGGTGTGACGGTGTTTCCAGGTGGAAGTACAGTATGAACAGCACCTTAACTACGGTGTGGCGGTGTTTCCAGGTGGAAGTACAGTATGAACCTTAACTACAGTGTGACGGTGTTTCCAGGTGGAAGTACAGTATGAACAGCACCTTAACTACAGTGTGATGGTGTTTCCAGGTGGAAGTACAGTATGAACAGCACCTTAACTACGGTGTGACGGTGTTTCCAGGTGGAAGTACAGTATGAACAGCACCTTAACTACGGTGTGACAGTGTTCCCAGGTGGAAGTACAGTATGAACAGCACCTTAACTACAGTGTGACGGTGTTTCCAGGTGGAAGTACAGTATGAACAGCACCTTAACTACGGTGTGATGGTGTTTCCAGGTGGAAGTACAGTATGAACAGCACCTTAACTACGGTGTGACGGTGTTTCCAGGTGGAAGTACAGTATGAACAGCACCTTAACTACGGTGTGACGGTGTTTCCGGGTGGAAGTACAGTATGAACAGCACCTTAACTACGGTGTGACGGTGTTCCCAGGTGGAAGTACAGTATGAACAGCACCTTAACTACGGTGTGATGGTGTTTCCAGGTGGAAGTACAGTATGAACAGCACCTTAACTACGGTGTGATGGTGTTTCCAGGTGGAAGTACAGTATGAACAGCACCTTAACTACGGTGTGACGGTGTTCCCAGGTGGAAGTACAGTATGAACAGCACCTTAACTACGGTGTGACGGTGTTCCCAGGTGGAAGTACAGTATGAACAGCACCTTAACTACGGTGTGACGGTGTTCCCAGGTGGAAGTACAGTATGAACAGCACCTTAACTACGGTGTGATGGTGTTTCCAGGTGGAAGTACAGTATGAACAGCACCTTAACTACGGTGTGACGGTGTTTCCAGGTGGAAGTACAGTATGAACAGCACCTTAACTACGGTGTGACGGTGTTTCCGGGTGGAAGTACAGTATGAACAGCACCTTAACTACGGTGTGACGGTGTTCCCAGGTGGAAGTACAGTATGAACAGCACCTTAACTACGGTGTGATGGTGTTTCCAGGTGGAAGTACAGTATGAACAGCACCTTAACTACGGTGTGACGGTGTTTCCAGGTGGAAGTACAGTATGAACAGCACCTTAACTACGGTGTGGCGGTGTTTCCAGGTGGAAGTACAGTATGAACAGCACCTTAACTACAGTGTGACGGTGTTTCCAGGTGGAAGTACAGTATGAACAGCACCTTAACTACAGTGTGATGGTGTTTCCAGGTGGAAGTACAGTATGAACAGCACCTTAACTACGGTGTGACGGTGTTTCCAGGTGGAAGTACAGTATGAACAGCACCTTAACTACGGTGTGACAGTGTTCCCAGGTGGAAGTACAGTATGAACAGCACCTTAACTACAGTGTGACGGTGTTTCCAGGTGGAAGTACAGTATGAACAGCACCTTAACTACGGTGTGATGGTGTTTCCAGGTGGAAGTACAGTATGAACAGCACCTTAACTACGGTGTGACGGTGTTTCCAGGGGGAAGTACAGTATGAACAGCACCTTAACTACGGTGTGACGTTGTTTCCAGGTGGAAGTACAGTATGAACAGCACCTTAACTACGGTGTGACGGTGTTCCCAGGTGGAAGTACAGTATGAACAGCACCTTAACTACGGTGTGACGGTGTTTCCAGGTGGAAGTACAGTATGAACAGCACCTTAACTACGGTGTGACGGTGTTTCCAGGGGGAAGTACAGTATGAACAGCACCTTAACTACGGTGTGACAGTGTTCCCAGGTGGAAGTACAGTATGAACAGCACCTTAACTACAGTGTGACGGTGTTTCCAGGTGGAAGTACAGTATGAACAGCACCTTAACTACGGTGTGATGGTGTTTCCAGGTGGAAGTACAGTATGAACAGCACCTTAACTACGGTGTGACGGTGTTTCCAGGGGGAAGTACAGTATGAACAGCACCTTAACTACGGTGTGACGGTGTTTCCGGGTGGAAGTACAGTATGAACAGCACCTTAACTACGGTGTGACGGTGTTCCCAGGTGGAAGTACAGTATGAACAGCACCTTAACTACGGTGTGACGGTGTTTCCAGGTGGAAGTACAGTATGAACAGCACCTTAACTACGGTGTGACGGTGTTTCCAGGGGGAAGTACAGTATGAACAGCACCTTAACTATAGTGTGACGGTGTTCCCGGGTGGAAGTACAGTATGAACAGCACCTTAACTACGGTGTGACGGTGTTTCCGGGTGGAAGTACAGTATGAACAGCACCTTAACTACGGTGTGACGGTGTTTCCAGGTGGAAGTACAGTATGAACAGCACCTTAACTACGGTGTGACGTTGTTTCCAGGTGGAAGTACAGTATGAACAGCACCTTAACTACGGTGTGACGGTGTTTCCAGGTGGAAGTACAGTATGAACAGCACCTTAACTACGGTGTGACGGTGTTTCCAGGTGGAAGTACAGTATGAACAGCACCTTAACTACGGTGTGACGGTGTTTCCAGGTGGAAGTACAGTATGAACAGCACCTTAACTACGGTGTGACGGTGTTTCCAGGTGGAAGTACAGTATGAACAGCACCTTAACTACGGTGTGGCGGTGTTTCCAGGTGGAAGTACAGTATGAACAGCACCTTAACTACAGTGTGACGGTGTTTCCAGGTGGAAGTACAGTATGAACAGCACCTTAACTACAGTGTGATGGTGTTTCCAGGTGGAAGTACAGTATGAACAGCACCTTAACTACGGTGTGACGGTGTTTCCAGGTGGAAGTACAGTATGAACAGCACCTTAACTACGGTGTGACAGTGTTCCCAGGTGGAAGTACAGTATGAACAGCACCTTAACTACAGTGTGACGGTGTTTCCAGGTGGAAGTACAGTATGAACAGCACCTTAACTACGGTGTGATGGTGTTTCCAGGTGGAAGTACAGTATGAACAGCACCTTAACTACGGTGTGACGGTGTTTCCAGGGGGAAGTACAGTATGAACAGCACCTTAACTACGGTGTGACGTTGTTTCCAGGTGGAAGTACAGTATGAACAGCACCTTAACTACGGTGTGACGGTGTTTCCAGGTGGAAGTACAGTATGAACAGCACCTTAACTACGGTGTGACGGTGTTTCCAGGTAGAAGTACAGTATGAACAGCACCTTAACTACGGTGTGACGGTGTTTCCAGGTGGAAGTACAGTATGAACAGCACCTTAACTACGGTGTGACGGTGTTTCCAGGTGGAAGTACAGTATGAACAGCACCTTAACTACGGTGTGACGGTGTTCCCAGGGGGAAGTACAGTATGAACAGCACCTTAACTACGGTGTGACGGTGTTTCCAGGTGGAAGTACAGTATGAACAGCACCTTAACTACGGTGTGACGGTGTTTCCAGGTAGAAGTACAGTATGAACAGCACCTTAACTACGGTGTGACGGTGTTTCCAGGTGGAAGTACAGTATGAACAGCACCTTAACTACGGTGTGATGGTGTTTCCAGGTGGAAGTACAGTATGAACAGCACCTTAACTACGGTGTGACGGTGTTTCCAGGGGGAAGTACAGTATGAACAGCACCTTAACTACGGTGTGACGGTGTTTCCAGGTGGAAGTACAGTATGAACAGCACCTTAACTACGGTGTGACGGTGTTTCCAGGGGGAAGTACAGTATGAACAGCACCTTAACTACGGTGTGATGGTGTTTCCAGGGGGAAGTACAGTATGAACAGCACCTTAACTACGGTGTGACGGTGTTTCCAGGTGGAAGTACAGTATGAACAGCACCTTAACTACGGTGTGACGGTGTTTCCAGGTGGAAGTACAGTATGAACAGCACCTTAACTACGGTGTGACGGTGTTTCCAGGTGGAAGTACAGTATGAACAGCACCTTAACTACGGTGTGACGGTGTTCCCAGGTGGAAGTACAGTATGAACAGCACCTTAACTGTAGTGTGACGGTGTTTCCAGGTGGAAGTACAGTATGAACAGCACCTTAACTACGGTGTGACGGTGTTCCCAGGTGGAAGTACAGTATGAACAGCACCTTAACTGTAGTGTGACGGTGTTTCCAGGTGGAAGTACAGTATGAACAGCACCTTAACTACAGTGTGATGGTGTTTCCAGGTGGAAGTACAGTATGAACAGCACCTTAACTACTGTGTGACGGTGTTCCCAGGTGGAAGTACAGTATGAACAGCATTCTGGACGTTCACATCAGACGCTTCAACAAGATGTGGTCGTGGTCCAACATCAGGAAGCACCGCTGCACTCTGAAGGCCTAAAGGGCAGCCTACAAGGCCAAACTACTCACAACGCAGGGTAAAGTCAGAGAGGACCAAGAGAAACTGATACAGGACCTGGAGAAGAGCCTGGACGTCTTCAACATCACCTTAGCCCGGCAACAAGCACAGATGGAGGTTTGTATAATATCTGTTAAACCCGTTAACCAAGAGTCATCTTCTGTATATTACTGGGTTTTTAGAAACCAGGTCAATGGGGGGTTTTGTGGAGGGTTCTCCCCATGGACCTGTGTCTGAACTGGCTCTCTCTCCCTCTTCCTGTCTCCCTCCTCCTGTCTGTCTCCCTTCATCCTCCTCCTGTCTCCCTCCTCCTGTATACCTCCTGTCTGTCTCCCTCCTCCTCCTGTCTGTCTTCATCCTCCTCCTGTCTGTCTTCATCCTCCTCCTGTCTGTCTCCCTCCTCCTCCTGTCTGTCTCCCTCCTCCTCCTGTCTGTCTCCCTCCTCCTCCTGTCTGTCTCCCTCCTCCTCCTGTCTGTCTCCCTCCTCCTCCTGTCTGTCTCCCTCCTCCTCTCGTCTCCCTCTTCCTCCTGTCTCTCTCCTCCTCTCTCCCTCCCCCTCCTGTCTCACTCCCTTCTCCTGTCTCTCTCCTCCCTCCTGTCTCCCTCCTCCCTCCTCCTGTCTCTCTCCTCCCTCCTCCTCCTGTCTGTCTCCCTCCACCCTCCTCCTGTCTCTGTCCATCCCTTTTGTCTATCTCTCTCCCTCCTCTCTCCCTCCTCCTGTCTCTCCCTCTTCCTCTCTCTCTCTCCCTCCTCCTCCTGTCTCTCTCTCTCTCCCTCCTCTCTCCCTCTTCCTGTCTCTCCCTCCCTCCCTCCTCTTGTCTCCCCCTTGTCTCTCTCCCTCCTCCTCCTCTCTCCCTCCCTCCTCTTGTCTCTCTCCCTCCTCCAGGTGATCCGGTCAGGGCAGAAGGTGGTAACTAAGAAGGCTGTGACGGGACAGAAGCAGGGAGGAGGGTTTTTCAGCAGCTTCTTTGGAAGGAAGGATGGGAAGAAGAAAGAGCAGGAACAGGAAACCCAGGAGGAAGAGAGTGAGTACTCCTCCTTCATCACTCACTCACTCACTCACTATCAGGAACAGGACACGAATGAACAGGACATCAAGGATAAGGAGAGTTAGTGGTTCATCAGTCTCCTCAAATACACAAGCTATCACCTAACCCTCAAGAGACTAACAACCAGCTAACCCTCAAGAGACTAACTAACGACCAGCTAACCCTTGAGACTAACGACCAGCTAACCCTCAAGAGACTAACGACCAGCTAACCCTCAAGAGACTAACAACCAGCTAACCCTCAAGAGACTAACTAACGACCAGCTAACCCTTGAGACTAACGACCAGCTAACCCTCAAGAGACTAACTAACGACCAGCTAACCCTCAAGAGACTAACAACCAGCTAACCCTCAAGAGACTAACTAACGACCAGCTAACCCTCGAGACTAATAACCAGCTAACCCTCAAGAGACTAACGACCAGCTAACCCTCAAGAGACTAACTAACAACCAGCTAACCCTCAAGAGACTAACTAACGACCAGCTAACCCTCAAGAAACTAATAACCAGCTAACCCTCAAGAGACTAACTAACAACCAGCTAACCCTCAATAGACTAACTAACGACCAGCTAACCCTCAAGAGACTAACTAACAACCAGCTAACCCTCAATAGACTAACTAACGACCAGCTAACCCTCAAGAGACTAACCAACAACCAGCTAACCCTCAAGAGACTAACTAACGACCAGCTAAACCTCAATAGACTAACCAACAACCAGCTAACCCTCAATAGACTAACTAACAACCAGCTAACCCTCAATAGACTAACTAACGACCAGCTAACCCTCAAGAGACTAACCAACAACCAGCTAACCCTCAAGAGACTAACTAACGACCAGCTAACCCTCGAGACTAACTAACGACCAGCTAACCCTCAATAGACTAACTAACAACCAGCTAACCCTCAATAGACTAACTAACAACCAGCTAACCCTCAAGAGACTAACCAACAACCAGCTAACCCTCAAGAGACTAACCAACAACCAGCTAACCCTCAATAGACTAACGACCAGCTAACCCTCAATAGACTAACTAACAACCAGCTAACCCTCAATAGACTAACTAACGACCAGCTACCCCTCAATAGACTAACTAACAACCAGCTAACCCTCAATAGACTAACTAACGACCAGCTAACCCTCAAGAGACTAACTAACGACCAGCTAACCCTCAAGAGACATACTAACGACCAGCTAACCCTCAATAGACTAACAAACAGCTAACCCTCAAGAGACTAACTAACGACCAGCTAACCCTCAAGAGACTAACTAACGACCAGCTAACCCTCAAGAGACTAACTAACGACCAGCTAACCCTCAAGAGACAAACTAACAACCAGCTAACCCTCAATAGACTAACAAACAGCTAACCCTCGAGAGACTAACCAACAACCAGCTAACCCTCGAGAGACTAACGACCAGCTAACCCTCAAGAGACATACTAACGACCAGCTAACCCTCAATAGACTAACAAACAGCTAACCCTCAAGAGACTAACCAACAACCAGCTAACCCTCGAGAGACTAACGACCAGCTAACCCTCAAGAGACAAACTAACAACCAGCTAACCCTCAAGAGACTAACTAACAACCAGCTAACCCTCAAGAGACAAACTAACCAACAACCAGCTAACCCTCAAGAGACTAACCAACAACCAGCTAACCCTCAATAGACTAACTAACGACCAGCTAACCCTCAATAGACTAACTAACAACCAGCTAACCCTCAATAGACTAACTAACGACCAGCTAACCCTCAATAGACTAACTAACAACCAGCTAACCCTCAATAGACTAACTAACGACCAGCTAACCCTCAAGAGACTAACTAACGACCAGCTAACCCTCAATAGACTAACAAACAGCTAACCCTCAAGAGACTAACCAACAACCAGCTAACCCTCGAGAGACTAACGACCAGCTAACCCTCGAGACAAACTAACGACCAGCTAACCCTCAATAGACTAACAAACAGCTAACCCTCAAGAGACTAACCAACAACCAGCTAACCCTCGAGAGACTAACGACCAGCTAACCCTCAAGAGACAAACTAACAACCAGCTAACCCTCAAGAGACTAACTAACAACCAGCTAACCCTCAAGAGACAAACTAACTAACGACCAGCTAACCCTCAAGAGACAAACAAACTGACGACCAGCTAACCCTCAAGAGACAAACAAACTGACGACCAGCTAACCCTCAAGAGACTAACTAACAACCAGCTAACCCTCAAGAGACTAACTAACGACCAGCTAACCCTCAAGAGACTAACTAACTAACAACCAGCTAACCCTCGAGAGACTAACTAATAACCAGCTAACCCTCAATAGACTAACTAACAACCAGCTAACCCTCAAGAGACTAACAAACAGCTAACCCTCGAGAGACTAACAACCAGCTGACCCTCAAGAGACTAACTAACGACCAGCTAACCCTCAAGAGACTAACTAACTAACGACCAGCTAACCCTCAAGAGACTAACTAACGACCAGCTAACCCTCAATAGACTAACTAACAACCAGCTAACCCTCAATAGACTAACAAACAGCTAACCCTCAATAGACTAACGACCAGCTAACCCTCAAGAGACTAACTAACTAACGACCAGCTAACCCTCAATAGACTAACGACCAGCTAACCCTCAATAGACTAACTAACGACCAGCTAGCCCTCAAGAGACTAACTAACTAACGACCAGCTAACCCTCAAGAGACTAACAAACTAACAACCAGCTAACCTTCAAGAGACTAACTAACTAACAACCAGCTAACCCTCAAGAGACTAACTAACTAACGACCAGCTAACCCTCAATAGACTAACAAACTAACGACCAGCATTCTCAATCCTCTGTCCTCAATGAGAGACATGGCTCCAGTATATTGTGTTTTAGACTTGGAGTTCTGATCTCAGAGCAGGTCCCCTTTTTTCCATGTGACCTTTTTCACGATGACGTAAAAGGTCAAACTGATGTTAGATCTGCCCTCCTACTCTGAGATTCTTGATGAATACGGGCCCTGATCGTCCTCACGTGGAACGCCAGGGAACACAGTGATTGGTGTTCTGTATGTTTGACCATCATTGATTGGTGTTCTGTGTGTTTGACCGTCATTGATTGGTGTTCTGTATGTTTGACCATCGTTGATTGGTGTTCTGTATGTTTGACCATCGTTGATTGGTGTTCTGTATGTTTGACCGTCATTGATTGGTGTTCTGTATGTTTGACCATCGTTGATTGGTGTTCTGTATGTTTGACCATCGTTGATTGGTGTTCTGTATGTTTGACCATCGTTGATTGGTGTTCTGTATGTTTGACCATCGTTGATTGGTGTTCTGTATGTTTGACCATCGTTGATTGGTGTTCTGTATGTTTGACCATCGTTGATTGGTGTTCTGTATGTTTGACCATCGTTGATTGGTGTTCTGTATGTTTAACCCTCCCCTTTTTAGGTACAGGCATTGAAGAGTTGATGTCTGCTGATGAGAAGGCTAAACTCTACACGGCCATCGGATACAGTGGTAGCTCTCACAACCTGGCCTTACCCAAGCAGGTATGTGTCTGTTTCTGTGTTGGTACTGACAGCCCCCTGACAAACAAAGCCCGTTTACACCTGTTTCTGTGTTGGTACTGACAGCTCTCTGAGAAACAGCCCGTTTACACCTGTTTCTGTGTTGGTACTGACAGCTCCCTGACAAACAAAGCCCGTTTACACCTGTTTCTGTGTTGGTACTGACAGCTCTCTGAGAAACAGCCCGTTTACACCTGTTTCTGTGTTGGTACTGACAGCTCCCTGACAAACAAAGCCCGTTTACACCTGTTTCTGTGTTGGTACTGACAGCTCCCTGACAAACAAAGCCCGTTTACACCTGTTTCTGTGTCTGTTTCTGTGTGTTTATTCCCCTGTGTGCCTCTCTGTGCCCTCCAGTACGTGGCGGTGGTGGTGACCTTCAAGCTGTTCCGTACGTCCATCACGGTGAGGGAGGAGCCCAACATACCAGAGATCCTGAAGATTCAGATGATCGACCTCAGCACCACCGTCTCCCAGAGACCCGGGGCTCAGGCCATCAAGTGGGTCTCTTTTCTTCCTCTTCCTTTCCCTAATCACAACCTGGTTCCTCCTGATTCCTGCTTATGTAACAGTTTAACTTTACGTCCGTCCCCTCGCCCCGACCCGGGCGCGAACCAGGGACCCTCTGCACACATCAACAACGGTCACCCACGAAGCATCGTTACCCATCGCTCCACAAAAGCCGCGACCCTTGCAGAGCAAGGTGAACAACTACTTCAAGGTCTCAGAGCAAGTGACGTAACCGATTGAAAGGCTATTAGCGCGCACCACCGCTAACTAGCTAGCAATTTCACATCCGTTACACTTACAAGCAAAAAAGTCAAACAGGAAGTAACAGTGAGGCGCTCCATACGGAAGTGGTCCGTTACTACAGGACTGGTTCGCTTGCACAGAGTGGAATACGTTCCCAGGATTCATCCCATGGCATTGAGGAGTTTACCACCGGCCCCAATTATTAAGTGCATCGGCGATGTCGTCTCCAGTAACCGTTCGTACATATCCCAACCAGAAGCCATGGATTACAGGCAACATCCGTACTGAACTAAAGGCTAAAGCTGATGACTTTCAAGGAGCGGGTCACTAATCCAGATGCTTATTATAAATCCCGCTACGCCGTCCAATGAACCATCAAACAGGCAAAGCATCAATACAGGACTAAGATTGAATCCTAATACACCGGCTCTGATGCTCGTCGGATGTGCCAGGGCTTGCTAACTGTCACAGAATACAAAAAGGGAAACCCAGCCGCAAGCTGCCCAGTGACGCGAGCCTACAAGACGAGCTAAATACGTTCTTTGCTCACTTCGAGACAAGCAACACTGAACCATGCATGAGAGCACCAGCTGTTCGAAACGTCTGTGTGATCACGCTCTCCGTAGCCAATATGAGCAAGACTTTTAAACAGGTTAACATTCACAAGGCTGCAGGGCCAGACGGATTACCATGACGTGTACTCAGAGCATGTGTTGACCAGATGGCAAGTGTCTTCACTGACATTTTCAACCTCTCCCTGACCCAGTCGGTAATACCTACATGTTTCAAGCAAACCACCACAGTCCCATCAACAAACTAACATGGTCCAAACACACCAAGACAGTCGTGAGTTCACATACTCACAAAAGGTTTTTGTGTTGTCACAAAAAATGCATTTGTGTTGTCAAAGCAAGAACACACGAGAGAAAACATTAAGGAACATTTTATACAACTGTTGATTAACTATTGATCTCTCTCCTCTCCTCTCTATCCACTCCTCTCTCTATCCCCTCTCCTCTCTCTCTCTCCCCTATATCCCCTCTCCTCTGTCCTCTCCTCTCTATCCCCTCTCCTCTCGCCTCTCCTCTCTATCCCCTCTCCTCTCTCCTCTCCTCTCTCCTCTCTCTCCTCCCCTCTCCTCTCTCCTCTCTCCTCTCTCCTCTCCTCTCTATCCCCTCTCCTCTCTCCTCTCCTCTCTATCCCCTCTCCTCTCTCCTCTATCTTCTCCTCTCTCCCCTCTCTCCCCTATCTATCCTCTCCCCTCTATCCCCCTCTCCTCTCTCTCCCCACTCTATCCTCTCCCCCCTCTCCCCCCACTCTCCCCACTCTCCCCACTCTCCCCACTCTCCCCACTCTATCCTCTCCCCACTCTATCCTCTCCCCTCTCTATCCTCTCCCCTCTCTCTCCTCTCTCTCCTCTCTTCTCTCTCCTCTCCCCTCTCTCTCCTATCTATCCTCTCCCCTCTCAATCCCCTCTATCCCCTCTCCTCTCTCCTCTCCCCTCTCTCTCCTCTCCTCTCCCCTCTCTATCCTCCCTCTCCCCTCTCTCCCCTCTCTCTCTCCTCTCCTCCCCTCTCTCCCCTCTCTATCCTCTCCCCTCTCAATCCCCTCTATCCCCTCTCCTCTCTCCTCTCCCCTCTCTCTCCTCTCCTCTCCTCTCCCCCCTCTATCCTCTCCTCTCCCCTCTCCTCTCCCCTCTCTCTCTATCCTCTCCTCTCCCCTCTCTCTCTATCCTCTCCTCTCCCCTCTCCTCTCCCAGGGTGGAGGCAGCGTTAGAGCACTGGTACGTAACAGGGTTGGAACAGCAGGGAGCTGTCCCCTCTCTCATAGCGTCAGTAGGGGACTCCACCTCCTCTCTGCTCTCCATCCTGTTTGAAGTCAACCCAGAGGACAGTGTTGCAGAGCAGCTGCTCAGAGTCCACTCCCAGCCTGTAGAGGTCATCTATGACTCGGTGTGTATGGGTTTACACACCCTCACTCACGTATTTCCCTGTCACGGTCCTGTCTGCTGCTGTCATCTCTCCCATCTAAGGACCTTCCTCTAACCGGGAAAGACTCAGAAATTAAAGCTGACAATGTGGAATCTCTCTCTGTCTCTCTGTCTCTCTGTCTCTCTCTGTCTCTCTCTGTCTCTCTCTGTCTCTCTCTGTCTCTCTCTGTCTCTCTCTGCCTCTGTGTTACTCTGTGTCTCTCTCTGTCTCTCTCTGCCTCTCTGTCTCTCTCTTATTTATATATGATTAAGCCTCATTAATGATGTCATTAATGGTAACAACCTGCCCTATGAAGTCCTGTCTTTAACCAAGTAGTCCAGGTCACTCCTTCTCCAATGTATTAATGGCTGTTATTGCTAATATTTCATGTTACATATTACCATGTTTATTCTCCATGCATGTGGTCTATATACAGTTTGTACATGTATTCAAATTCACACTGTATAGTACGTTACTATCCTGCCCTTTGTGGAGTCACTAAAGTCACTGGTCACTAAAGTCACTGGTCACTAAAGTCACTGGTCACTAAAGTCACTGGTCACTAAAGTCACTGGTCACTAAAGTCACTGGTCACTAAAGTCACTGGTCACTAGTCACTAAAGTCACTGGTCACTAAAGTCAAGTCTTGTGTGTGTCTGTCAGCTGACAGTGAACAGCATGGCAGAGTTCTTTCAGACGGGGAAATAAACGTGTGTGTGTGTGTGTGTGTGTGTGTGTGTTTCTCTCTGTCAGCTGACAGTGAACAGCATGGCAGAGTTCTTTCAGACGGGGAAGGGAGTGGACCTGGAGGTGCTGACGTCAGCTACTCTCTCCAAGCTGGAGGAGATCAAGGACAAGACAGCCACTGGTGGGTACAGGAAACAGGAAACACTTTATGACAGCCACTGGTGGGTACAGGAAACAGGAAACACTTTATGACAGCCACTGGAGGGTACAGAGAAACAGGAAACACTTTATAACAGCCACTGGTGGGTACAGGAAACAGGAAACACTTTAATACAGCCACTGGTGGGTACAGGAAACAGGAAACACCTTATGACAGCCACTGGTTGGTACAGGAAACAGGAAACACTTTATGACAGCCACTGGTGGATACTGGAAACAGGTAACACTTTTTAACAGCCACTGGTGGGTACAGGAAACAGGAAACACTTTGACAGCCACTGGTGGGTACAGAGAAACAGGAAACACATTACGTATGTGTTCATAAAGCTTCTATAACTGCTACATAAGATGTTATTACAGCCGTCATAGGCATAGTCAAACACACAGTGCCAGGTAGATGTTTATCTCTGGCTGGTTCTATATTATCTACATTATCTAACATCTATTGATGATTGTTGTGTCCTCTGTGCAGGTCTGTCTCACATCATTGAGACCCGGAAGGTTCTGGACCTGAAGATTGACCTAAAGCCTTCATACCTGCTGGTGCCTAAGTCTGGCTTCTACCACGCCAAGTCTGACCTGATGATCATAGACTTTGGTAGTCTACAGGTGAGAGCAGACGGGTAGTCTACAGGTGAGAACAGACGGGTAGTCTACAGGTGAGAGCAGACGGGTAGTCTACAGGTGAGAACAGACGGGTAGTCTACAGGTGAGAGCAGACTGGTAGTCTACAGGTGAGAGCAGACGGGTAGTCTACAGGTGAGAACAGACTGGTAGTCTACAGGTGAGAGCAGACGGGTAGTCTACAGGTGAGAACAGACGGGTAGTCTACAGGTGAGAACAGTCTACAGGTGAGAACAGACGGGTAGTCTACAGGTGAGAACAGACGGGTAGTCTACAGGTGAGAACAGACTGGTAGTCTACAGGTGAGAACAGACGGGTAGTCTACAGGTGAGAACAGACGGGTAGTCTGCAGGCGAGAGCAGACGGGTAGTCTACAGGTGAGAACAGTCTACAGGTGAGAACAGACGGGTAGTCTACAGGTGAGAACAGTCTACAGGTGAGAACAGACGGGTAGTCTACAGGTGAGAACAGACGGGTAGTCTACAGGTGAGAACAGACTGGTAGTCTACAGGTGAGAACAGACGGGTAGTCTACAGGTGAGAACAGACGGGTAGTCTGCAGGCGAGAGCAGACGGGTAGTCTACAGGTGAGAGCAGACGGGTAGTCTACAGGCGAGAGCAGACGGGTAGTCTACAGGCGAGAGCAGACGGGTAGTCTACAGGCGAGAGCAGACTGGTAGTCTACAGGTGAGAGCAGACGGGTAGTCTACAGGTGAGAACAGACAGGTAGTCTACAGGTGAGAGCAGACGGGTAGTCTACAGGTGAGAGCAGATGGGTAGTCTACAGGTGAGAACAGACTGGTAGTCTACAGGTGAGAACAGACAGGTAGTCTACAGGTGAGAGCAGACGGGTAGTCTACAGGTGAGAGCAGATGGGTAGTCTACAGGTGAGAACAGACTGGTAGTCTACAGGTGAGAACAGACTGGTAGTCTACAGGTGAGAGCAGACGGGTAGTCTACAGGTGAGAGCAGACGGGTAGTCTACAGGTGAGAGCAGATGGGTAGTCTACAGGTGAGAACAGACTGGTAGTCTACAGGTGAGAACAGACTGGTAGTCTACAGGTGAGAGCAGACGGGTAGTCTACAGGTGAGAGCAGACTGGTAGTCTACAGGTGAGAACAGACTGGTAGTCTACAGGTGAGAGCAGACTGGTAGTCTACAGGTGAGAGCAGACTGGTAGTCTACAGGTGAGAGCAGGCGGGTAGTCTACAGGTGAGAGCAGGCGGGTAGTCTACAGGTGAGAGCAGACTGGTAGTCTACAGGTGAGAGCAGGCGGGTAGTCTACAGGTGAGAGCAGGCGGGTAGTCTACAGGTGAGAGCAGACTGGTAGTCTACAGGTGAGAGCAGACGGGTAGTCTACAGGTGAGAACAGACAGGTAGTCTACAGGTGAGAACAGACAGGTAGTCTACAGGTGAGAACAGACAGGTAGTCTACAGGTGAGAACAGACAGGTAGTCTACAGGTGAGAACAGACAGGTAGTCTACAGGTGAGAACAGACAGGTAGTCTACAGGTGAGAACAGACAGGTAGTCTACAGGTGAGAACAGACAGGTAGTCTACAGGTGAGAACAGACAGGTAGTCTACAGGTGAGAACAGACAGGTAGTCTACAGGTGAGAACAGACAGGTAGTCTACAGGTGAGAACAGACAGGTAGTCTACAGGTGAGAACAGACAGGTAGTCTACAGGTGAGAGCAGACGGATAGTCTACAGGTGAGAGCAGACAGGTAGTCTACAGGTGAGAGCAGACAGGTAGTCTACAGGTGAGAGCAGACAGGTAGTCTACAGGTGAGAACAGACAGGTAGTCTACAGGTGAGAACAGACAGGTAGTCTACAGGTGAGAACAGACGGATAGTCTACAGGTGAGAGCAGACAGGTAGTCTACAGGTGAGAGCAGACAGGTAGTCTACAAGTGAGAACAGACGGATAGTCTATATGTGAGAACAGACGAGTAGTCTACAGGTGAGAGCAGACGGGTAGTCTACAGGTGAGAGCAGACGGGTAGTCTACAGGTGAGAGCAGACGGGTAGTCTACAGGTGAGAGCAGACGGGTAGTCTACAGGTGAGAGCAGACGGGTAGTCTACAGGTGAGAGCAGACGGGTAGTCTACAGGTGAGAGCAGACGGGTAGTCTACAGGTGAGAGCAGACGGGTAGTCTACAGGTGAGAGCAGACGGGGTAGTCTACAGGTGAGAGCAGACGGGGTAGTCTACAGGTGAGAACAGACTGGTAGTCTACAGGTGAGAACAGACTGGTAGTCTACAGGTGAGAACAGACAGGTAGTCTACAGGTGAGAGCAGACTGGTAGTCTACAGGTGAGAGCAGACGGGTAGTCTACAGGTGAGAGCAGACGGGTAGTCTACAGGTGAGAGCAGACGGGTAGTCTACAGGTGAGAGCAGACTGGTAGTCTACAGGTGAGAGCAGACGGGTAGTCTACAGGTGAGAACAGACTGGTAGTCTACAGGTGAGAGCAGACTGGTAGTCTACAGGTGAGAGCAGAATGGTAGTCTACAGGTGAGAGCAGACGGGTAGTCTACAGGTGAGAGCAGACGGGTAGTCTACAGGTGAGAGCAGACGGGTAGTCTACAGGTGAGAGCAGACGGGTAGTCTACAGGTGAGAGCAGACTGGTAGTCTACAGGTGAGAGCAGACTGGTAGTCTACAGGTGAGAGCAGACGGGTAGTCTACAGGTGAGAGCAGACGGGTAGTCTACAGGTGAGAGCAGACGGGTAGTCTACAGGTGAGAGCAGACGGGTAGTCTACAGGTGAGAGCAGACGGGTAGTCTACAGGTGAGAGCAGACAGGTTCTAGAATAATGACGGCAACAACACCCTATTGTTTTATTGTGTCATAATTTTAAAGGTGTGTGTGTGTGTGTGTGTGTGTGTGTGTGTGTGTGTGTGTGTGTGTGTGTGTGTGTGTGTGTGTGTGTGTGTGTGTGTGTGTGTGTGTGTGTGTGTGTGTGTGTGTGTGTGTGTGTGTGTGTGTGTGTGTGTGTAGCTGGTGAGTGTGGACCAGGGGAACCCCCAATCACCCAGTTTCAGTTCCCTGGATGAGATTATGGACCGTGCCTACGAGAAGTACTCACTGGAGCTACGCAGTGTCCAGGTCCTTTACAGCAAGTCAGGTACACACACACACACACACACACCGGGGTTTCCGTTAGCCGGTAATAGCCAATACAAAAAAATGAAAAGCAGATAAATATAATTGTCTCCGGGAGAAGGAAATAGAAGATCCCATTGTGAAATAATAATACATTTGAGCCTGTTGATTGATGGGAGGAATATGAGTGGATGTAGAGAGAGAGGGGCTGCTACAGCTGATCATACAGCGGGGCTGCTACAGCTGATCATACAGCGGTGCTGCTACAGCTGATCACACAGCGGTGCTGCTACAGCTGATCACACAGCGGAGCTGCTACAGCTGATCACACAGCGGGGCTGCTACAGCTGATCACACAGCGGAGCTGCTACAGCTGGTCACACAGCGGAGCTGCTACAGCTGATCACACAGCGGGGCTGCTACAGCTGATCACACAGCGGTGCTGCTACAGCTGATCACACAGCGGAGCTGCTACAGCTGATCACACAGCGGTGCTGCTACAGCTGATCACACAGCGGAGCTGCTACAGCTGATCATACAGCGGCGCTGCTGCAGCTGATCACACAGCGGTGCTGCTACAGCTGATCACACAGCGGTGCTGCTACAGCTGATCACACAGCGGGGCTGCTGCAGCTGATCATACAGCGGCGCTGCTGCAGCTGATCACACAGCGGTGCTGCTACAGCTGATCACACAGCGGTGCTGCTACAGCTGGTCATACAGCGGGGCTGCTACAGCTGCTCACACAGCGGTGCTGCTACAGCTGATCACACAGTGGTGCTGCTACAGCTGATCACACAGTGGTGCTGCTACAGCTGATCACACAGTGGTGCTGCTACAGCTGATCATACAGCGGTGCTGCTACAGCTGATCACACAGCGGTGCTGCTACAGCTGCTCACACAGCGGTGCTGCTACAGCTGATCACACAGTGGTGCTGCTACAGCTGATCACACAGTGGTGCTGCTACAGCTGATCACACAGTGGTGCTGCTACAGCTGATCATACAGCGGTGCTGCTACAGCTGATCACACAGCGGTGCTGCTACAGCTGATCACACAGCGGAGCTGCTACAGCTGATCACACAGCGGGGCTGCTACAGCTGATCACACAGCGGAGCTGCTACAGCTGATCACACAGCGCCGCTGCTACAGCTGATCACACAGCGGCGCCGCTACAGCTGATCACACAGCGGTGCCGCTACAGCTGATCATACAGCGGTGCCGCTACAGCTGATCATACAGCGGTGCCGCTACAGCTGATCACACAGCGGTGCTGCTACAGCTGATCACACAGCGGTGCTGCTACAGCTGATCACACAGCGGTGCTGCTACAGCTGATCATACAGCGGTGCTGCTACAGCTGATCACACAGCGGTGCTGCTACAGCTGATCACACAGCGGTGCTGCTACAGCTGATCACACAGCGTGGCTGCTACAGCTGATCATACAGCGTGGCTGCTACAGCTGATCATACAGCGGTGCTGCTACAGCTGATCACACAGCGGTGCTGCTACAGCTGATCATACAGCGGTGATCACACAGCGGTGCTGCTACAGCTGACCATACAGCGGTGCTGCTACAGCTGATCACACAGCGGTGCTGCTACAGCTGATCATACAGCGGTGCTGCTACAGCTGATCATACAGCGGTGCTGCTACAGCTGATCACACAGCGTCGCTGCTGCAGCTGATCATACAGCGGTGCTGCTGCAGCTGATCATACAGCGGTGCTGCTACAGCTGATCATACAGCTGCTACAGCTGATCATACAGCGGTGCTGCTACAGCTGATCATACAGCTGCTACAGCTGATCACACAGCGGTGCTGCTACAGCTGATCATACAGCTGCTACAGCTGATCATACAGCGGTGCTGCTACAGTTGATCATACAGCTGCTACAGCTGATCACACAGCGGTGCTGCTACAGCTGATCATACAGCTGCTACAGCTGAGCACACACAGCGGTGCTGCTACAGCTGATCATACAGCTGCTACAGCTGATCATACAGCGGTGCTGCTACAGCTGATCATACAGCTGCTACAGCTGATCACACAGCGGTGCTGCTACAGCTGATCATACAGCTGCTACAGCTGATCACACAGCGGTGCTGCTACAGCTGATCATACAGCTGCTACAGCTGAGCACACACAGCGGTGCTGCTACAGCTGACCATACAGCGGTGCTGCTACAGCTGATCACACAGCGGCAGACTGCCCGTCTGCTAAGCTGCCTTTCATAAGCCAAATCACTGAGCAACAACTCTAAATGCAATTACTTGTTTAAAAACGGTTTTGATGTCCAATATTTAAACAGAGCAACCTTTTATATTTCTTAACTGGTCACTTGAAGCGCGCTTCCCACTAGGCAGGCTTCCCACTAGGCAGGCTTCCCACTAGGCAGGCTTCAGCACGTCACACTCCTCTTTGCAACGAGCTGGAGGCAGTATGCATTTTAAGAACGTATACTTCATTGTTTGAAACCTGAATGTTTTACTACATATTATGAGGCGTGTCTTAGCTTGCTCCAAGGTGTGCTCGGTTAAATCCTACCAAACATGCAGGCAATAATTGTTTTATACAGACTTCCATATACCATGGAAACCAGTAGTCTATTGTTTTATTAAGACATATACCATTGAAACCACTAGTCTATTGTTTTATAAAGACATGTACCATAGAAACCAGTAGTCTAGTGTTTTATTAAGACATATACCATAGAAACCAGTAGTCTATTGTTTTATAAAGATATATACCATTGAAACCACTAGTCTTTTGTTTTATAAAGACTTCCATGTACCATTGAAACCACTAGTCTTTTTCTCTCATGTTCTATTGGTTTTCAACTTTATTTCATTGTCCAGTAGCCAAAGGCACAATCATATACACACTGTATTAGCACCCCATGCTAGTTGTTGCATCTCCAGATCTTCCGTATTAGCACCCCATGCTAGTTGTTGCATCTCCAGATCTTCTGTATTAGCACCCCATGCTAGTTGTTGCATCTCCAGATCTTCTGTATTAGCAACCCATGCTAGTTGTTGCATCTATAGACCTTCTGTATTAGCAACCCATGCTAGTTGTTGCATCTATAGACCTTCTGTATTAGCAACCCATGCTAGTTGTTGCATCTATATAGACCTTCTGTATTAGCAACCCACACTAGTTGTTGCATCTATATAGACCTTCTGTATTAGCACCCCATGCTAGTTGTTGCATCTCCAGACCTTCTGTATTAGCAACCCATGCTAGTTGTTGCATCTATATATCGTCTGTATTAGCAACCCATGCTAGTTGTTGCATCTCTAGACCTTCTGTATTGCAATCCACACTAGTTGTTGCATCTATAGATCTTCTGTATTAGCAACCCATGCTAGTTGTTGCATCTATAAATCTTCTGTATTAGCAACCCATGCTAGTTGTTGCATCTATAAATCTTCTGTATTAGCAACCCATGCTAGTTGTTGCATCTCCAGATCTTCTGTATTAGCACCCCATGCTAGTTGTTGCATCTATAAATCTTCTGTATTAGCAACCCATGCTAGTTGTTGCATCTATAGATCTTCTGTATTAGCAACCCATGCTAGTTGTTTCATCTATAAATCTTCTGTATTAGCAACCCATGCTAGTTGTTGCATCTCCAGACCTTCTGTATTAGCACCCCATGCTAGTTGTTGCATCTCCAGATCTTCTGTATTAGCAACCCATGCTAGTTGTTGCATCTATATAGACCTTCTGTATTAGCAACCCACACTAGTTGTTGCATCTATATAGACCTTCTGTATTAGCACCCCATGCTAGTTGTTGCATCTCCAGACCTTCTGTATTAGCAACCCATGCTAGTTGTTGCATCTATATATCGTCTGTATTAGCAACCCATGCTAGTTGTTGCATCTCTAGACCTTCTGTATTGCAATCCACACTAGTTGTTGCATCTATAGATCTTCTGTATTAGCAACCCATGCTAGTTGTTGCATCTATAAATCTTCTGTATTAGCAACCCATGCTAGTTGTTGCATCTATAAATCTTCTGTATTAGCAACCCATGCTAGTTGTTGCATCTCCAGATCTTCTGTATTAGCACCCCATGCTAGTTGTTGCATCTATAAATCTTCTGTATTAGCAACCCATGCTAGTTGTTGCATCTATAGATCTTCTGTATTAGCAACCCATGCTAGTTGTTTCATCTATAAATCATCTGTATTAGCAACCCATGCTAGTTGTTGCATCTCCAGACCTTCTGTATTAGCACCCCATGCTAGTTGTTGCATCTCCAGATCTTCTGTATTAGCAACCCATGTTAGTTGTTGCATCTATAGATCTTCTGTATTAGCAACCCATGCTAGTTGTTTCATCTATAAATCTTCTGTATTAGCACCCCATGCTAGTTGTTGCATCTCCAGATCTTCTGTATTAGCACCCCATGCTAGTTGTTGCATCTCCAGATCTTCTGTATTAGCAACCCATGCTAGTTGTTGCATCTCTAGACCTTCTGTATTAGCAACCCATGCTAGTTGTTGCATCTCCAGATCTTCTGTATTAGCACCCCATGCTAGTTGTTGCATCTCCAGATCTTCTGTATTAGCAACTCATGCTAGTTGTTGCATCTCCAGACCTTCTGTATTAGCAACCCATGCTAGTTGTTGCATCTCCAGACCTTCTGTATTAGCAACCCATGCCAGTTGTTCCATCTCCAGATCTTCTGTATTAGCAACCCATGCTAGTTGTTGCATCTCCAGATCTTCTGTATTAGCAACCCATGCTAGTTGTTGCATCTTTAGATCTTCTGTATTAGCAACCCATGCTAGTTGTTGCATCTCCAGATCTTCTGTATTAGCACCCCATGCTAGTTGTTGCATCTCCAGATCTTCTGTATTAGCAACCCATGCTAGTTGTTGCATCTCTAGACCTTCTGTATTAGCAACCCATGCTAGTTGTTGCATCTCCAGATCTTCTGTATTAGCACCCCATGCTAGTTGTTGCATCTCCAGATCTTCTGTATTAGCAACCCATGCTAGTTGTTGCATCTATAAATCTTCTGTATTAGCAACCCATGCTAGTTGTTGCATCTCCAGATCTTCTGTATTAGCAACCCATGCTAGCTGTTGCATCTTTAAATCTTCTGTATTAGCACCCCATGCTAGTTGTTGCATCTCCAGATCTTCTGTATTAGCAACCCATGCTAGTTGTTGCATCTATATATCTTCTGTATTAGCAACCCATGCTAGTTGTTGCATCTCCAGATCTTCTGTATTAGCAACCCATGCTAGTTGTTGCATCTATAAATCTTCTGTATTAGCAACCCATGCTAGTTGTTGCATCTCCAGATCTTCTGTATTAGCAACCCATTCTAGTTGTTGCATCTCCAGATCGTCTGTATTAGCAACCCATGCTAGCTGTTGCATCTCCAGATCTTCTGTATTAGCACCCCATGCTAGTTGTTGCATCTATAAATCTTCTGTATTAGCAACCCATGCTAGTTGTTGCATCTCCAGATCTTCTGTATTAGCAACCCATGCTAGTTGTTGCATCTCCAGATCTTCTGTATTAGCAACCCATGCTAGTTGTTGCATCTATAAATCTTCTGTATTAGCAACCCACACTAGTTGTTGCATCTCCAGATCTTCTGTATTAGCAACCCATGCTAGTTGTTGCATCTTTAGATTTTCTGTATTAGCAACCCACACTAGTTGTTGCATCTCCAGATCTTCTGTATTAGCAACCCATGCTAGTTGTTGCATCTTTAGATTTTCTGTATTAGCATCCCACACTAGTTGTTGCATCTCCAGATCTTCTGTATTAGCAACCCATGCTAGTTGTTGCATCTCCAGATCTTCTGTATTAGCACCCCATGCTAGTTGTTGCATCTCCAGATCTTCTGTATTAGCAACCCATGCTAGCTGTTGCATCTTTAGATCTTCTGTATTAGCAACCCATGCTAGTTGTTGCATCTTTAGATCTTCTGTATTAGCAACCCATGCTAGTTGTTGCATCTCCAGATCTTCTGTATTAGCAACCCATGCTAGTTGTTGCATCTATAAATCTTCTGTATTAGCAACCCACACTAGTTGTTGCATCTCCAGATCTTCTGTATTAGCAACCCATGCTAGTTGTTGCATCTCCAGATCTTCTGTATTAGCAACCCATGCTAGTTGTTGCATCTATAGATCTTCTGTATTAGCAACCCATGCTAGTTGTTTCATCTATAGATCTTCTGTATTAGCAACCCATGCTAGTTGTTTCATCTATAAATCTTCTGTATTAGCAACCCATGCTAGTTGTTGCATCTCCAGATCTTCTGTATTAGCAACCCATGCTAGTTGTTGCATCTTTAGATTTTCTGTATTATCAACCCACACTAGTTGTTGCATCTCCAGATCTTCTGTATTAGCAACCCATGCTAGTTGTTGCATCTTTAGATTTTCTGTATTAGCACCCCACACTAGTTGTTGCATCTCCAGATCTTCTGTATTAGCAACCCATGCTAGTTGTTGCATCTTTAGATTTTCTGTATTAGCACCCCACACTAGTTGTTGCATCTCCAGATCTTCTGTATTAGCAACCCATGCTAGTTGTTGCATCTCCAGATCTTCTGTATTAGCACCCCATGCTAGTTGTTGCATCTTTAGATCTTCTGTATTAGCAACCCATGCTAGTTGTTGCATCTCCAGATCTTCTGTATTAGCAACCCATGCTAGTTGTTGCATCTATAAATCTTCTGTATTAGCAACCCACACTAGTTGTTGCATCTCCAGATCTTCTGTATTAGCAACCCATGTTAGTTGTTGCATCTTTAGATCTTCTGTATTAGCAACCCATGCTAGTTGTTGCATCTATAGACCTTCTGTATTAGCAACCCATGCTAGTTGTTGCATCTCCAGATCTTCTGTATTAGCAACCCATGCTAGTTGTTGCATCTCCAGCTCTTCTGTATTAGCAACCCATGCTAGTTGTTGCATCTTTAGATATTCTGTATTAGCAACCCATGGTAGTTGTTGCATCTCCAGATCTTCTGTATTAGCAACCCATGCTAGTTGTTGCATCTATAAATTGTCTGTATTAGCAACCCATGCTAGTTGATGCATCTCCAGATCTTCTGTATTAGCAACCCATGCTAGTTGTTGCATCTCCAGATCTTCTGTATTAGCAACCCATGCTAGTTGTTGCATCTCCAGACCTTCTGTATTAGCAACCCATGCTAGTTGTTCCATCTCCAGATCTTCTGTATTAGCAACCCATGCTAGTTGTTGCATCTCCAGATCTTCTGTATTAGCAACCCATGCTAGTTGTTGCATCTCCAGACCTTCTGTATTAGCAACCCATGCTAGTTGTTGCATCTATAAATCTTCTGTATTAGCAACCCATGCTAGTTGTTGCATCTCCAGATCTTCTGTATTAGCAACCCATGCTAGTTGTTGCATCTATAAATCTTCTGTATTAGCAACCCATGCTAGTTGTTGCATCTCCAGACCTTCCCCCTTACTGCATTTCAAACTGATATTTTCATCTGTGTCTCATGAAACCACTCAGATGTTCAGTTTCCCCGTTAATGATGTTTTCCCTCTAACAGTGTTTCCCCGTTAATGATGTTTTCCCTCTAACAGTGTTTTCCCGTTTTAATGTCATTATGAAACAAACATTCACTCATAGTCGTTGTGCGCAGCAATGTGCACGAGGCAGTAGACTATGAAACGGTGAGCTCTGTCCCTCACTGTTCCTGTCTCTGTCCCCACTGAGCTCTGTCCCTCACTGTCTCTGTCCCCACTGAGCTCTGTCCCTCTCTGTTTCTGTCTCTGTCCCTCACTGTTTCTGTCTCTGTCCCCACTGAGCTCTGTCCCTCACTGTTTCTGTCCCCACTGAGCTCTGTCCCTCACTGTTTCTGTCTCTGTCCCCACTGAGCTCTGTCCCTCACTGTCTCTGTCCCCACTGAGCTCTGTCCCTCACTGTTTCTGTCTCTGTCCCCACTGAGCTCTGGCCCTCACTGTTTCTGTCTCTGTCCCCACTGAGCTCTGGCCCTCACTGTTTCTGTCTCTGTCCCCACTGAGCTCTGGCCCTCACTGTTTCTGTCTCTGTCCCCACTGAGCTCTGTCCCTCACTGTTTCTGTCTCTGTCCACTGAGCTCTGTCCCTCACTGTTTCTGTCTCTGTCCACTGAGCTCTGTCCCTCACTGTTTCTGTCTCTGTCCCCACTGAGCTCTGTCCCTCACTGTTTCTGTCTCTGTCCACTGAGCTCTGTCCCTCACTGTTCCTGTCTCTGGCCCTCACTGTTTCTGTCTCTGTCCACTGAGCTCTGTCCCTCACTGTTTCTGTCTCTGTCCCCACTGAGCTCTGTCCCTCACTGTTTCTGTCTCTGTCCACTGAGCTCTGTCCCTCACTGTTCCTGTCTCTGTCCCTCACTGTTTCTGTCTCTGTCCCCACGGAGCTCAGTCCCTCACTGTTTCTGTCTCTGTCCACTGAGCTCTGTCCCTCACTGTTTCTGTCTCTGTCCCTCACTGTTTCTGTCTCTGTCCCCACTGAGCTCTGTCCCTCACTGTTTCTGTCTCTGTCCCTCACTGTTTCTGTCTCTGTCCCCACTGAGCTCTGTCCCTCACTGTTTCTGTCTCTGTCCCTCACTGTTTCTGTCTCTGTCCCTCACTGTTCCTGTCTCTGTCCCTCACTGTTTCCGTCTGTCCACTGAGCTCTGTCCCTCACTGTTTCTGTCTCTGTCCCCACTGAGCTCTGTCCCTCACTGTTTCTGTCTCTGTCCATTGAGCTCCCTCACTGTTTCTGTCTCTGTCCACTGAGCTCTGTCCCTCACTGTCTCTGTCCCTCACTGTTTCTGTCTCTGTCCACTGAGCTCTGTCCCTCACTGTTTCTGTCTCTGTCCACTGAGCTCTGTCCCTCATTGTTTCTGTCTCTGTCCCCACTGAGCTCTGTCCCTCACTGTTTCTGTCTCTGTCCCCACTGAGCTCTGTCCCTCACTGTTTCTGTCTCTGTCCCTACTGAGCTCTGTCCCTCACTGTCTCTGTCCCCACTGAGCTCTGTCCCTCACTGTTCCGGTCTCTCCACTGAGCTCTGTCCCTCACTGTTCCGGTCTGTCCCTCACTGGTCCGGCCTGTCCCTCACTGGTCCGGTCTGTCCCTCACTGGTCCGGACTGTCCCTCACTGGTCCGGTCTGTCCCTACAGGTGAGGAGTGGAAGACGGCCCGTCAACGTGGTTCCTCTATACAGCACATCCTGCAGCCCATGGACTTTAACCTGCAGCTGGCCAAATGCATGGTGGAGAAGGACACCAGGATGGCCAGGTAACACCAGACTGTTAACCAGGATGAGGGATCTGAGCTAGGTAACACCAGGCTGTTAACCAGGATGGCTAGGTAACACCAGGCTGTTAACCAGGATGGCTAGGTAACACCAGACTGTTAACCAGGATGGCTAGGTAACACCAGACTGTTAACCAGGATGAGGGATCTGAGCTAGGTAACACCAGGCTGTTAACCAGGATGGCTAGGTAACACCAGGCTGTTAACCAGGATAGCTAGGTAACACCAGACTGTTAACCAGGCTGAGGGAGCTGAGCTAGGTAACACCAGGCTGTTAACCAGGATGGCTAGGTAACACCAGGCTGTTCACCAGGCTGAGGGATCTGAGCTAGGTAACACCAGACTGTTAACCAGGATGGCTAGGTAACACCAGGCTGTTAACCAGGCTGAGGGAGCTGAGCTAGGTAACACCAGGCTGTTAACCAGGATGGCTAGGTAACACCAGACTGTTAACCAGGATGGCTAGGTAACACCAGACTGTTAACCAGGATGGCTAGGTAACACCAGGCTGTAACCAGGCTGAGCTAGGTAACACCAGACTGTTAACCAGGATGGCTAGGTAACACCAGGCTGTTAACCAGGATAGCTAGGTAACACCAGACTGTTAACCAGGCTGAGGGAGCTGAGCTAGGTAACACCAGGCTGTTAACCAGGATGGCTAGGTAACACCAGGCTGTTAACCAGGATGGCTAGGTAACACCAGACTGTTAACCAGGATGGCTAGGTAACACCAGACTGTTAACCAGGATGAGGGATCTGAGCTAGGTAACACCAGGCTGTTAACCAGGCTGAGCTAGGTAACACCAGACTGTTAACCAGGATGGCTAGGTAACACCAGGCTGTTAACCAGGATAGCTAGGTAACACCAGACTGTTAACCAGGCTGAGGGAGCTGAGCTAGGTAACACCAGGCTGTTAACCAGGATGGCTAGGTAACACCAGGCTGTTCACCAGGCTGAGGGATCTGAGCTAGGTAACACCAGACTGTTAACCAGGATGGCTAGGTAACACCAGGCTGTTAACCAGGCTGAGGGAGCTGAGCTAGGTAACACCAGGCTGTTAACCAGGATGGCTAGGTAACACCAGACTGTTAACCAGGATGGCTAGGTAACACCAGACTGTTAACCAGGATGGCTAGGTAACACCAGTCTGTTAACCAGGCTGAGCTAGGTAACACCAGACTGTTAACCAGGATGGCTAGGTAACACCAGACTGTTAACCAGGATGGCTAGGTAACACCAGACTGTTAACCAGGCTGAGCTAGGTAACACCAGACTGTTAACCAGGATGGCTAGGTAACACCAGACTGTTAACCAGGATGGCTAGGTAACACCAGACTGTTAACCAGGATGGCTAGGTAACACCAGGCTGTTAACCAGGCTGAGGGAGCTGAGCTAGGTAACACCAGACTGTTAACCAGGATGGCTAGGTAACACCAGGCTGTTAACCAGGCTGAGCTAGGTAACACCAGGCTGTTAACCAGGATGGCCAGGTAACACCAGGCTGTTAACCAGGATGGCTAGGTAACACCAGGCTGTTAACCAGGATGGCTAGGTAACACCAGGCTGTTAACCAGGATGGCTAGGTAACACCAGGCTGTTAACCAGGCTGAGCTAGGTAACACCAGACTGTTAACCAGACTGAGCTAGGTAACACCAGACTGTTAACCAGGATGGCTAGGTAACACCAGACTGTTAACCAGGATGAGGGATCTGAGCTAGGTAACACCAGGCTGTTAACCAGGATGGCTAGGTAACACCAGGCTGTTAACCAGGATAGCTAGGTAACACCAGACTGTTAACCAGGCTGAGGGAGCTGAGCTAGGTAACACCAGGCTGTTAACCAGGATGGCTAGGTAACACCAGGCTGTTCACCAGGCTGAGGGATCTGAGCTAGGTAACACCAGACTGTTAACCAGGATGGCTAGGTAACACCAGGCTGTTAACCAGGCTGAGGGAGCTGAGCTAGGTAACACCAGGCTGTTAACCAGGATGGCTAGGTAACACCAGACTGTTAACCAGGATGGCTAGGTAACACCAGACTGTTAACCAGGATGGCTAGGTAACACCAGACTGTTAACCAGGATGGCTAGGTAACACCAGGCTGTTAACCAGGATGGCTAGGTAACACCAGACTGTTAACCAGGATGGCTAGGTAACACCAGACTGTTAACCAGGATGGCTAGGTAACACCAGACTGTTAACCAGGCTGAGCTAGGTAACACCAGACTGTTAACCAGGATGGCTAGGTAACACCAGACTGTTAACCAGGATGGCTAGGTAACACCAGCCTGTTAACCAGGATGGCTAGGTAACACCAGGCTGTTAACCAGGCTGAGGGAGCTGAGCTAGGTAACACCAGACTGTTAACCAGGATGGCTAGGTAACACCAGGCTGTTAACCAGGCTGAGCTAGGTAACACCAGGCTGTTAACCAGGATGGCCAGGTAACACCAGGCTGTTAACCAGGATGGCTAGGTAACACCAGGCTGTTAACCAGGATGGCTAGGTAACACCAGACTGTTAACCAGGATGGCTAGGTAACACCAGGCTGTTAACCAGGCTGAGGGAGCTGAGTGTCCCAGATTAATAAACCTCTGGTATCTACTCTGTTACAGATTAGTAAACCTCTGGTATCTACTGTGTTCCAGATTAGTAAGGATCTGGTATCTACTGTGTTCCAGATTAGTAAACCTCTGGTATCTACTGTGTTCCAGATTAGTAAGGATCTGGTATCTACTGTGTTACATATTAGTAAACCTCTGGTATCTACTGTGTTCCAGATTAGTAAAGCTCTGGTATCTACTGTGTTCCAGATTAGTAAAGCTCTGGTATGGTATCTACTGTGTTCCAGATTAGTAAGGATCTGGTATCTACTGTGTTACATATTAGTAAACCTCTGGTATCTACTGTGTTCCAGATTAGTAAACCTCTGGTATCTACTGTGTTCCAGATTAGTAAACCTCTGGTATCTACTGTGTTCCAGATTAGTAAACCTCTGGTATCTACTGTGTTCCAGATTAGTAAACCTCTGGTATCTACTGTGTTCCAGATTAGTAAGGATCTGGTATCTACTGTGTTACATATTAGTAAACCTCTGGTATCTACTGTGTTCCAGATTAGTAAACCTCTGGTATCTACTGTGTTCCAGATTAGTAAACCCCTGGTATCTACTGTGTTCCAGATTAGTAAACCTCTGGTATCTACTGTGTTCCAGATTAGTAAACCTCTGGTATCTACTGTGTTCCAGATGAGTAAGGATCTGGTATCTACTGTGTTCCAGATTAGTAAAGCTCTGGTATCTACTGTGTTCCAGATTAGTAAAGCTCTGGTATCTACTGTGTTCCAGATTAGTAAACCCCTGGTATCTACTGTGTTCCAGATTCAAGGTGTCTGGAGAACTGCCTCTCCTCCATGTGAAGATCTCAGACCAGAAGATCCAGGGAGTGTTGGACCTGGTCAACAGCATCCCCCTGCCCCAGAGTGATTCCACCCCTTCCACCCCCACCCAGAAGGTACAGTTGGTATGCCCCAGTTCACCAGTAGAGTAGCCTACACACACCCATTATATTGGTACAGTTGGTATGCCCCAGTACACCAGTAGAGTAGCTTACACACACCCATTATATTGGTACAGTTGGTATGCCCCAGTTCACCAGTAGAGTAGCCTACACACACCCATTATATTGGTACAGTTGGTATGCCCCAGTACACCAGTAGAGTAGCTTACACACACCCATTATATTGGTACAGTTGGTATGCCCCAGTTCACCAGTAGAGTAGCCTACACACACCCATTATATTGGTGCATTTGGTATGTTCCAGTTCACCAGTAGAGTAGCCTACACACACCCATTATATTGGTGCATGTGGTATGCCCCAGTTCACCAGTAGAGTAGCCTACACACACCCATTATATTGGTGCATTTGGTATGCCCCAGTTCACCAGTAGAGTAGCCTACACACACCCATTATATTGTTCCAGTTCACCAGTAGAGTAGCCTACACACACCCATTATATTGGTGCATTTGGTATGTCCCAGTTCACCAGTAGAGTAACCTACACACACCCATTATATTGGTACAGTTGGTATGCCCCAGTTCACCAGTAGAGTGGCCTACACACACCCATTATATTGGTACAGTTGGTATGCCCCAGTTCACCAGTAGAGTAACCTACACACACCCATTATATTGGTACAGTTGGTATACCCCAGTTCACCAATAGAGTAGCCTACACACACCCATTATATTGGTACAGTTGGTATGCCCCAGTTCACCAGTAGAGTGGCCTACACACACCCATTATATTGGTACAGTTGGTATGCCCCAGTTCACCAGTAGAGTGGCCTACACACACCCATTATATTGGTACAGTTGGTATGCCCCAGTTCACCAGTAGAGTAACCTACACACACCCATTATATTGGTACAGTTGGTATACCCCAGTTCACCAGGCGAGTAGCCTACACACACCCATTATATTGGTACAGTTGGTATGTCCCAGTTCACCAGTAGAGTAGCCTACACACACCCATTATTTTGGTACAGTTGGTATGTCCCAGTTCACCAGTAGAGTAGCCTACACACACCCATTATAATGGTACAGTTGGTATGCCCCAGTTCACCAGTAGAGTAGCCTACACACACCCATTATATTGGTACAGTTGGTATGTCCCAGTACACCAGTAGAGTAGCCTACACACACCCATTATATTGGTACAGTTGGTATGTTCCAGTAGAGTAGCTGTCACACACCCATTATATTGGTACAGTTGGTATGCCCCAGTTCACCAGTAGAGTAGCCTACGCACACCCATTATATTGGTACAGTTGGTATGCCCCAGTTCACCAGTAGAGTAGCCTACACACCCCCATTATATTTTGGGGACAGTTGGTATGCCCCAGTTCACCAGTAGAGTAGCCTACACACACCCATTATATTGGTACAGTTCATCATGTCTAATAGGATTGGCAATCAACTGTTCTCCCCCCCCCCCATCTTGTCTCCACTAGATGCTGTATTTGTCTGAGGCCAGGCCCAACGTCCTGGGTTTACAGACCCCGGTGCTGCTAGATGCAATAGAGACAGGTGAGGGTGGCTGGTTCTTCACTAAACTGTTTCTGCAGGAACTGATCCAGGGTCTGCTGTTATCTGACCACTCTTAACGGTTATAATTAGGGGTCAGGTAATCTGATACTAGATGGGATTCTCCTCCTGTCTCCTGGTCTTTGTATAAAATGGATGTCATGCCTCAGAGTTGTCCGTTGGGGAAGGTGAGTCGATGTCGAGTGCAAGCCAGAATACAACAGCCCCCCCCCCCCCCCCCTCAGGTAACAGAAGACTGTATTTTAGTCAGCGGCTCAACCCCCTTCATCTGAACTGGATCAGACAAACAAGGGCATTTCCATGGCAACTATTACCGAAGACCAGGAGATAGAAGGACCATCTGTTACTGAAGAACGAAGACCAGGCGATAGAAGGACCATCTTACTGAAGAACAAAAACCAGGAGATAGAAGGACCATCTGTTACTGAAGATCAAAGACCAGGAGACAGAAGGACCTTCTGTTATTGAAAATCAAAGACCATGAGATAGAAGGACCATCTGTTATTGAAAATCAAAGACCAGGAGATAGAAGGACCATCTGTTATTGAAGAACAAAGACCAGGAGACAGAAGGACCATCTGTTACTGAAGAACAAAGACCAGGAGGAACGGAACGCTTCCGGCACGTTGTGGAGTCCATGTCCCGACGAATTGAGGCTGTTGTGAGGGCAAAGGGGGGTTGCAAATCAATATTAGGAAGGTGTTCCTGGTGTTTTGTCCACTCAGTGTATGTGTGATCTCTTTACACTATGTAGTCTGTATGTAGTCTGTATAATCTATTTGTAATCTATATGTAGTTTGTATGTAGTCTGTATGCAATCTATATGTAGTCTGTATAATCTATTTGTAATCTGTATGTAATCTATATGTAGTCTGTATGTAATCTATTTGTAATCTGTATGTAATCTGTATGTAATCTATTTGTAGTCTGTATGTAGTCTGTATGTAATCTGTATGTATTATGTATATAATCTGTATGTAATCTGTATGTAGTATGTATATAATCTATATGTAGTCTGTATGTAATCTGTATGTATTATGTATATAATCTGTATGTAATCTGTATGTAGTATGTATATAATCTATATGTAGTCTGTATGTAATCTGTATGTATTATGTATATAATCTGTATGTAATCTGTATGTATTATGTATATAATCTGTATGTAATCTGTATGTAGTATGTATATAATCTATATGTAGTCTGTATGTAATCTGTATGTATTATGTATATAATCTGTATGTAATCTGTATGTAGTATGTATATAATCTATATGTAATCTGTATGTCTTCCTCCCCAGACTCAGATGGAGAGTCGTATTATATGTCTGTGGATGAGGAACACCAGCCCTCTGTCACAGAGGAGCTGACTGACCTGCACTTCAAGTTTGAAGTCAAAGCGGTACGGAGTGGTTTTGTAATGTTTTTCTCTATAATGTTCGAATAACCCAATAATCAAAGCAATACATTTTTCTATTGGTGACCCCCAGTGGGAATCGAACCCACAACTCTGGGGTTGCAAGCGCTATGCTCTACAGGACCTCTGGGTCACAGGATCACAGGACTACAGGACCTCTGGGTCACAGGATCACAGGATCACAGGACCACAGGACCACAGGGTCACAGGGTCACAGGACCACAGGGTCACAGGACCACAGGGTCACAGGACCACAGGACCACAGGGTCACAGGGTCACAGGACCACAGGGTCACAGGGTCACAGGGCCACAGGGCCACAGGACCACAGGGTCACAGGGCCACAGGACCACAGGACCACAGGGTCACAGGGTCACAGGGTCACAGGACCACAGGACCACAGGGTCACAGGACCACAGGGTCACAGGGCCACAGGGCCACAGGACCACAGGGCCACAGGACCACAGGACCACAGGACCACAGGGTCACAGGGTCACAGGACCACAGGGTCACAGGGTCACAGGGTCACAGGACCACAGGACCACAGGGTCACAGGGCCACAGGGCCACAGGGTCACTGGAACACAGGGTCACAGGACCACAGGGTCACAGGACCACAGGGTCACAGGACCACAGGGCCACAGGGCCACAGGGCCACAGGGCCACAGGGTCACTGGACCACAGGGTCACTGGAACACAGGGTCACAGGACCACAGGGTCACAGGACCACAGGGTCACAGGACCACTGGACCACAGGGTCACAGGGTCACTGGAACACAGGGTCACAGGACCACAGGGTCACTGGACCACAGGACCACAGGGTCACAGGGTCACAGGGTCACAGGGTCACAGGGTCACAGGACCACAGGGTCACAGGGTCACAGGACCACAGGGTCACAGGACCACAGGGTCACAGGACCACTGTCTAAAGCGTTATCATGTTATTGAGGTGTTGTTTGGTGACGTTCCCCAGGTGCTGTTGGAGTTGACGCGTCAGGCTGACCAGGAGAACACCCTGTTAGCCCTCAGCGTGTCTCAGCTGGGAGCAGAGGGCAAGATGAGAACGTATGACCTCACCATCACAGCCTACCTCCGTAAAGTAGGCCTGGACTACTGTGAGATACGAGGTACTAGTGACCCTAACTAACCCTAACCCCTAACCACCCTCATCTCCGTAAAGTAGGCCTGGACTACTGTGAGATACGAGGTACTAGTAACCCTAACTAACCCTAACCCCTAACCACCCTCATCTCCGTAAAGTAGGCCTGGACTACTGTGAGATACGAGGTACTAGTAACCCTAACTAAGCCTAACCCCTAACCACCCTCATCTCCGTAAAGTAGGCCTGGACTACTGTGAGATACGAGGTACTAGTAACCCTAACTAAGCCTAACCCCTAACCACCCTCATCTCCGTAAAGTAGGCCTGGACTACTGTGAGATACGAGGTACTAGTAACCCTAACTAACCCTAACCCCTAACCACCCTCATCTCCGTAAAGTAGGCCTGGACTACTGTGAGATACGAGGTACTAGTGACCCTAACTAAGCCTAACCCCTAACCTATGACCATCACATCCTACCTCCGTAAAGTAGGCCTGGACTACTGTGAGATACGAGGTACTAGTAACCCTAACTAACCCTAACCCCTAACCACCCTCATCTCCGTAAAGTAGGCCTGGACTACTGTGAGATACGAGGTACTAGTGACCCTAACTAAGCCTAACCCCTAACCTATGACCATCACATCCTACCTCCGTAAAGTAGGCCTGGACTACTGTGAGATACGAGGTACTAGTAACCCTAACTAACCCTAACCCCTAACCACCCTCATCTCCGTAAAGTAGGCCTGGACTACTGTGAGATACGAGGTACTAGTGACCCAAACTAATTAACTAACCCTAACGTATGACCTCACCATCACAGCCTACCTCCGTAAAGTGGGCCTGGACTACTGTGAGATACGAGGTACTAGTGACCCTAACTAACCCTAACCCCTAACCACCCTCATCTCCGTAAAGTAGGCCTGGACTACTGTGAGATACGAGGTACTAGTAACCCTAACTAACCCTAACCCCTAACCACCCTCATCTCCGTAAAGTAGGCCTGGACTACTGTGAGATACGAGGTACTAGTAACCCTAACCCCTAACCCCTAACCACCCTCATCTGCGTAAAGTAGGCCTGGACTACTGTGAGATACGAGGTACTAGTAACCCTAACTAACCCTAACCCCTAACCACCCTCATCTCCGTAAAGTAGGCCTGGACTACTGTGAGATACGAGGTACTAGTAACCCTAACTAAGCCTAACCCCTAACCACCCTCATCTCCGTAAAGTAGGCCTGGACTACTGTGAGATACGAGGTACTAGTAACCCTAACTAAGCCTAACCCCTAACCACCCTCATCTCCGTAAAGTAGGCCTAGAATACTGTGAGATACGAGGTACTAGTAACCCTAACTAACCCTAACCCCTAACCACCCTCATCTGCGTAAAGTAGGCCTGGACTACTGTGAGATACGAGGTACTAGTAACCCTAACTAACCCTAACCCCTAACCACCCTCATCTCCGTAAAGTAGGCCTGGACTACTGTGAGATACGAGGTACTAGTGACCCTAACTAAGCCTAACCCCTAACCTATGACCATCACATCCTACCTCCGTAAAGTAGGCCTGGACTACTGTGAGATACGAGGTACTAGTAACCCTAACTAACCCTAACCCCTAACCACCCTCATCTCCGTAAAGTAGGCCTGGACTACTGTGAGATACGAGGTACTAGTGACCCAAACTAATTAACTAACCCTAACGTATGACCTCACCATCACAGCCTACCTCCGTAAAGTGGGCCTGGACTACTGTGAGATACGAGGTACTAGTGACCCTAACTAACCCTAACCCCTAACCACCCTCATCTCCGTAAAGTAGGCCTGGACTACTGTGAGATACGAGGTACTAGTAACCCTAACTAACCCTAACCCCTAACCACCCTCATCTCCGTAAAGTAGGCCTGGACTACTGTGAGATACGAGGTACTAGTAACCCTAACCCCTAACCCCTAACCACCCTCATCTGCGTAAAGTAGGCCTGGACTACTGTGAGATACGAGGTACTAGTAACCCTAACTAACCCTAACCCCTAACCACCCTCATCTCCGTAAAGTAGGCCTGGACTACTGTGAGATACGAGGTACTAGTAACCCTAACTAAGCCTAACCCCTAACCACCCTCATCTCCGTAAAGTAGGCCTGGACTACTGTGAGATACGAGGTACTAGTAACCCTAACTAAGCCTAACCCCTAACCACCCTCATCTCCGTAAAGTAGGCCTAGAATACTGTGAGATACGAGGTACTAGTAACCCTAACTAACCCTAACCCCTAACCACCCTCATCTGCGTAAAGTAGGCCTGGACTACTGTGAGATCAGTAGGACTACAGGTACAGTAGGACTACAGTAGAGACTATCTGGGATTAAGTCTCCTGTTAGATCACAGGTACAGTAGGACTACAGTAGAGACTGTATCTGGGATTAAGTCTACTGTGAGATCACAGGTACAGTAGGACTACAGTAGAGACTGTATCTGGGATTAAGTCTACTGTGAGATCACAGGTACAGTAGGACTACAGTAGAGACTGTATCTGGGATTAAGTCTACTGTGAGATCACAGGTACAGTAGGACTACAGTAGAGACTGTATCTGGGATTAAGTCCTCCACTTCAGTACAGCCATGGTAGTAGCAGCCCATGTAGGATATAGACTGGGCCATGGGGTGTCTGTAAACAGGAAAACGCTATGATTTATATAAATTCCAACGTCAAGTTAATTCTATCCCTCTATAACAGGAATGGGCATTTCCAACCATGATTAGTTGATTCTACCCCTTTATAACAGCGATGGGCATCTCCAGCCATGATTAGTTGATTATTGGAGTCAGGTGTGTTAGCCGGGGCGGGGTTAAAGTGTGAAACCAATCAGAGGACTGGAGTTGCCCCTCCCCGCTCTTTAATCGTCAGTTGCCCCTCCCCGCTCTTTAATCGTCAGTTGCCCCTCCCCGCTCTTTAATCGTCAGTTGCCCCTCCCCGCTCTTTAATCGTCAGTTGCCCCTCCCCGCTCTTTAATCGTCAGTTGCCCCTCCCCGCTCTTTAATCGTCAGTTGCCCCTCCCCGCTCTTTAATCGTCAGTTGCCCCTCCCCGCTCTTTAATCGTCAGTTGCCCCTCCCCGCTCTTTAATCGTCAGTTGCCCCTCCCCGCTCTTTAATCGTCAGTTGCCCCTCCCCGCTCTTTAATCGTCAGTTGCCCCTCCCCGCTCTTTAATCGTCAGTTGCCCCTCCCCGCTCTTTAATCGTCAGTTGCCCCTCCCCGCTCTTTAATCGTCAGTTGCCCCTCCCCGCTCTTTAATCGTCAGTTGCCCCTCCCCGCTCTTTAATCGTCAGTTGCCCCTCCCCGCTCTTTAATCGTCAGTTGCCCCTCCCCGCTCTTTAATCGTCAGTTGCCCCTCCCCGCTCTTTAATCGTCAGTTGCCCCTCCCCGCTCTTTAATCGTCAGTTGCCCCTCCCCGCTCTTTAATCGTCAGTTGCCCCTCCCCGCTCTTTAATCGTCAGTTGCCCCTCCCCGCTCTTTAATCGTCAGTTGCCCCTCCCCGCTCTTTAATCGTCATCACGTTCCAGTTGAAGAGCGACCAGCATCTTTTCTAACGTAATGAATGATGTTAATTTCCAGACTCCAATAACCAGCCTCTGCACCTGATCAGCTCCTCAGACAAGCACGGCTCTGACCTGCTCAAAGTGGAGTACACCAAAGTAAGTCAAGTTTTACTCACTTGGTCCTTTTTGTCATTCACTCCTTCTGTTGGTTTCAAATCGATATCTCCTCTCTCTCTCTCTCTCTCCCTCTCTCCCTCGCTCTCTCTCTCCCTCGCTCTCTCTCTCTCTCGCTCCCTCGCTCTCTCGCTCCCTCGCTCTCTCGCTCCCTCTCTCTCTCGCTCTCTCTCTCACTCACTCTATTTATTGCATTTTGCCCAAGTTCACAAGCACAATATCTTATTTTAGAAAGACAAATCCCAATATTTGTATCGTTGGTCTTTCTATGGATATCTTATATGAGCTAAGCAGTGGTTTTCCAGAGCAGGAAGTGTTTTCCAGAGCAGGAAGTGTTTTCCAGAGCAGGAAGTGTTTTCCAGGGCAGGAAGTGTTTTCCAGGGCAGGAAGTGTTTTCCAGGGCAGGAAGTGTTTTCCGGAGCAGGAAGTGTTTTCCGGAGCAGGAAGTGTTTTCCGGAGCAGGAAGTGTTTTCCGGAGCAGGAAGTGTTTTCCGGAGCAGGAAGTGTTTTCCGGAGCAGGAAGTGTTTTCCGGAGCAGGAAGTGTTTTCCGGAGCAGGAAGTGTTTTCCGGAGCAGGAAGTGTTTTCCGGAGCAGGAAGTGTGTGTATTAACGACATGCTATCCCTTCCTACAGGCTGATATCAACGGGCCTAATTTCCAGACCACGTTTGACAACACTGAGCAAAACCTGAAGGTATGTTTTAAAAAATGTTTTATTTCACCTTTATTTAACCAGGTAGGCTAGTTGAGAACAAGTTCTCATTTGATATGAATTGGTAGTGTTTTTTTCCCTCTGAGTAACCAAGGTAACCGCTGATAATTATTGCGAAGGTATTGTGTCCCCCCCCTAACACATCTCCTCGTCACCACGTTCTGTTTTTTCTTCACAGTATTTTTATAGAGCCAGTTGTATGCTAACCACTTCCTCAATGACTCTTCATGATGCTTTCTAAGAGCAGGGTCCTTTCTAGGGTGCTGTCTGTCGTTGGTTACCCAGCTGTAGATCTATAGAGGATGGACTGAGAGCAGGGTCCTTTCCAGGGTGCTGTCCTCTCATTGGTTACCCAGCTGTATATCTATAGAGGATGGACTGAGAGCAGGGTCCTTTCCAGAGTGCTGTCCTCACATTGGTTACCCAGCTGTAGATCTATAGAGGATGGACTGAGAGCAGGGTCCTTTCCAGGGTGCTGTCCTCTCATTGGTTACCCAGCTATAGATCTATAGAGGATGGACTGAGAGCAGGGTCCTTTCCAGGGTGCTGTCCTCTCATTGGTTACCCAGCTATAGATCTACAGAGGACGGACTGAGAACATTTAGAATGAGAGCAGGGTCCTTTCCAGAATTCAGTCCTTAGCCTATCAGTTTCTAGTCAGTCCTCCTAGTCTCAGTTCTATTCAGTCCTCCTAGAATTCAGTCCTTAGCATATCAGTTCTAGTCAGTTCTATTCAGTCCTCCTAGAATACACTCGTTAGCCTCTGGCGAGGGAGTTACACAGTTGGGTTGAAGTTGTTTAGGCCCCGCCTTAAAAACAATAGAGGTTTTTGAATCAATAGTAGTCTCTGTGTTGGCACACGTCTGGTTTTCACTCTATTTCAGAACCAACGTGAGAAAAACTGAATATATTAATATTAATCTTAATGGCATAGGTTAATCACTTTCCAGTCCTGTTTTACCACACAGTTTTTTAGTGTGATGGCTGACAAAAGGTTAAAGGGATTTGTTTGTCAGAGACCTTAGTCATGCAGCCTCTGCCTTGGACACACACACTCTCTCACTCTCACTCTCTCTCACTCTCACACACACTGTGCAGTGATCCCTGAATAGATGTCATGATCTTGTTGCCAGGTTGATATCAAGTCATTATGGTATGGATGCTGGATGAAAGGCCACAGGTTTGCTGGATAAAAGGATACAGATGGATCATTTTTAATTTTAATATTTTTTTAATCTTCATTTTTTTAATATTAATAAATGGCTCCCATGATAGGCTCATGTTAATAAACAGTTCAAGGAAAGCCGTTGTAGTATTAGGATTGTGGGATCACCCGTAAGACCCCAGTGTAGGATCCTAGTAGTAGTTAGACTCAGTAGTTCTAGTAGGATCCTAGTGGTAGTTAGACTCAGTAGTCCCAGTAGGATCCTAGTAGTAGTTAGACTCAGTAGTCCCAGTAGGATCCTAGTAGTAGTTAGACTCAGTAGTCCCAGTAGGATCCTAGTAGTAGTTAGACTCAGTAGTCCTAGTAGGATCCTCGTAGTAGTTAGACTCAGTAGTTCTAGTAGCATCCTAGTAGTAGTTAGACTCAGTAGTCCCAGTAGGATCCTCGTAGTAGTTAGACTCAGTAGTCCCAGTAGGATCCTAGTAGTAGTTAGACTCAGTAGTTCTAGTAGGATTCTACTAGTAGGTATCTGTATTGATGTGGCTCAGTAGTTCTAGTAGGATCCTAGTAGTAGGTATCTGTATTGATGTGACTCAGTAGTTGTAGTAGTATTGATTATGTATTAATATGTATTGGTACAGTATTCAACATGAATGGTTGTATCTCCAGGTGGAGTTGTCGTCTCTAGACTTTCTCCTCCACACCAAAGCGCTCCTCTCCACCATCAACTATCTGAACACAGCCGTACCCCAGGAGCTGACAGCCTCCAAGGACAGAGAGGCCAAGACACAGGTGGAGAAGGCTGGACAGGGGAAGACAGGTATACATTATGCTATGCTATACTATACTTTAATATACTACAATATACTGTACTATAATATACTATATCATAATATACTGTACTATAACATAATATACTATGGTGTACTATAATATACTATGGTGTACTATAATATACCATACTATAATATGCTGTACTAGTCCATACTATAATATACTATACTATACTGTAATATACCATTCTATAATATACTGTACTATACCATACTATAATATACCATACTATACCATAATATACTGCACCATACTATATTATACCGTACCATAATATACTGTACTATACCATACTATAATATACCATACTATCATATAATATACTGTACTGCACCATACTATATTAAATAAAATACTATAATATACTGTTCTATACCATACTTTAATATACCATACTACAATATAATATACCATACTATAATATAATATACTGTTCTATACCAAACTATAATATACTTTAATATACCCATACTATAATATACCGCAATATAGTATACTGTTCTATACCATACTTTAATATATCATACTATAATAGACCATACTATAATAAACTATACCATACTATATTATACCGTACCATAATATAATATACTGTACTATACCATACTATAATATACCATACTATCATATAATATACTGTACTTTACCATACTATACCATACTATACTGTACCATACTATACCATACCATACTATAATAATATACTGTGCTATACCATACTTTAATATACCATACTATAATATAATATACTGTTCTATACTATACCATAATTTAATAGACTGTTCTATACTATAATATACCGTAATATACTGTTCTATAATATACCGTAATATACTGTGCTGTACCATACTATAATATACTGTTCTCTACCATACTATAATGTACTGTAATATACTGTGCTATACCATACTATAATATACCGTTCTATACTATACCATAATTTAATAGACTGTTCTATACTATACTATAATATACCGTAATATACTGTTCTATAATATACCGTAATATACTGTGCTGTACCATACTATAATATACTGTTCTCTACCATACTATAATGTACTGTAATATACTGTGCTATACCATACTATAATATACCGTTCTATACCATACTATAATATACTATACTATAATATATACTGTTCTATACCATACTATAATATACTGTTCTATACCATACTTTAATATACCATACTTTAATATACTGTTCTGTACCATACTATAATGTACTGTAATATACTATGATATACCATACTATAATATACCATACTGTACTATATTTAGTGTATGTAGGTCAACGTGTGGCCATTAAAGACTAGTATTAACTCTGTTCAAATGTCGTTTCATCGTTCTCCTCCTTCAGTGTCGAAAGGAGCAAAATACGGCAATGTGTTCAACTTCAAACTGTTTGCTAAGCTGGGGTCATTCCGTGTGGAGGTCTGTGATGACCGGCGGAACATCGCTGACATCAGAATACAAGGTAAGACGTGTGACCAATCATCTGAAAGAAGACTTATTTAATTTTTGGGGGGGGGGGGGGGGGGTTATGCTGCTAATAAACTTACAAATCAACTTTTGGAAAATGTCCTTCGAAGTTTATTTCAGTTATCTCTGCATGTGATTTACATACTATAGTATTAACTGTGTGGATGGGAGTGTACTTGACTTGGCTAATTTGTCATCAGGTATTGATGGGTCAGTGTGGGTCCAGGCCAAAGAGACAGCGGTGTTCACCAGGCTCAGGGACATAGTGGTGCTCGATGTCGACCCCAAAACCATCCACAAAAAGGTGATTTTGATTTAAAAATGATTATTGCATTGGTCCTGTCTCTCAGTTAACTCTACCTTTTTTGTTTTGTTTAGGTACTATTAACTAGTACAGACAGAAGTACACCATTGGCCAACACCATGTTCTGTTATTACACACATCGTTAGTGAGCTGAAGTGGTAGTTAGTAGCAATGTAGTCTGTATCATCATCATACTGTCCTGGTGTGGTCCTGTAGGCCGTCTCCATCGTTAGTGAGCTGAAGTGGTAGTTAGTAGCAATGTAGTCTGTTTTAATTACAAGGCAGACTGTATCATCATCATACTGTCCTGGTGTGGTCCTGTAGGCCGTCTCCATCGTTAGTGAGCTGAAGTGGTAGTTAGTAGCAATGTAGTCTGTTTTAATTACAAGGCAGACTGTATCATCATCATACTGTCCTGGTGTGGTCCTGTAGGCCGTCTCCATCGTTAGTGAGCTGAAGTGGTCGTTAGTAGCAATGTAGTCTGTTTTAATTACAAGGCAGGCTGTATCATCATCATACTGTCCTGGTGTGGTCCTGTAGGCCGTCTCCATCGTGGGCGAGGAGGTGTTCAGCTTTCAGATGTCCCTGTATCCCAGCGCCACGGAGGGAGAGGGTTACTCAGACACGTCCAAGGTGGACGGGAAGGTTACCATGAGGCTGGGCTGCATCCAGATCGTCTACCTGCACAAGTTCCTCATGTCTCTACTGGTGAGGAGAAACCTCGGGGATTAGGTATCGAGAGCGGACCACAGGGTCGGGCTCAATTTCCATGATCAATTCCAGTCAATTCAGGAAGTACACAGAAATTCCAATTATCTTCAATGCTTTTCAATTAGGATTTAAAAAAAATATGGAATTCAAATGTGAGCCTGTTTCCTTTTTATTGTTTCTCTTTATCCTGTTATGTATTTGTTTATCTTCTATATGTGAACTCTTTTTCAGCCTCTTATAGCTATCAGTATCCTCTATCTGTAAACCTGTGGTGTTATAGCTATCAGTATCCTCTATCTGTAAACCTGTGGTGTTATAGCTATCAGTATCCTCTATCTGTAAACCTGTGGTGTTATAGCTATCAGTATCCTCTCTGTAAACCTGTGGTGTTATAGCTATCAGTATCCTCAGTATCTGTAAATCTGTGGTGTTCTCTCCAGGCCTCTTATAGCTATCAGTATCCTCAGTATCATTCTCCTTATGAGGTACAGTTTATGGCATGTTGTAGAGCATTAAACCTCAGATTATGGCATGCAGCACAGCACTAAACTACAGTTTATGGCATGCAGCACAGCACTAAACTACAGTTTATGGCATGCAGCACAGCACTAAACTACAGTTTATGGCATGCAGCACAGCACTAAACTACAGTTTATGGCATGCAGCACAGCACTAAACTACAGTTTATGGCATGCAGCACTAAACTACAGTTTATGGCATGCAGCACAGCACTAAACTACAGTTTATGGCATGCAGCACAGCACTAAACTACAGTTTATGGCATGCAGCACAGCACTAAACTACAGTTTATGGCATGCAGCACTAAACTACAGCATTCACCCTCTGCTTTGCAGCTTCACCACACCCAGACACCACAGCACTGTTAACCACTACCTCACGCCCAGGGCCCTAGTTTAAGGCCCGGGTTAGGGCCCTAGTTTAAGGCCCGGGTTAGGGCCCTAGTTTAAGGACCGGGTTAGGGCCCTAGTTTAAGGACCGGGTTAGGGCCCTATCTTAAGGACCGGGTTAGGGCCCTATCTTAAGGACCCGGTTAGGGCCCTGTCTTAAGGACCGGGTTAGGGCCCTGTCTTAAGGACCGGGTTAGGGCCCTGTCTTAAGGACCGGGTTAGGGCCCTATCTTAAGGACCGGGTTAGGGCCCTAGCTTAAGGACCGGGTTAGGGCCCTATCTTAAGGACCGGGTTAGGGCCCTATCTTAAGGACCGGGTTAGGGCCCTATCTTAAGGACCGGGTTAGGGCCCTATCTTAAGGACCGGGTTAGGGCCCTATCTTAAGGACCGGGTTAGGGCCCGGTCTTAAGGACCGGGTTAGGGCCCTGTCTTAAGGACAGGGTTAGGGCCCTGTCTTAAGGACCGGGTTAGGGCCCTGTCTTAAGGACCGGGTTAGGGCCCGGTCTTAAGGACCGGGTTAGGGCCCTATCTTAAGGACCGGGTTAGGGCCCGGTCTTAAGGACCGGGTTAGGGCCCTGTCTTAAGGACAGGGTTAGGGCCCTATCTTAAGGACCGGGTTAGGGCCCTATCTTAAGGACCGGGTTAGGGCCCTGTCTTAAGGACCGGGTTAGGGCCCGGTCTTAAGGACCGGGTTAGGGCCCTGTCTTAAGGACCGGGTTAGGGCCCTGTCTTAAGGACAGGGTTAGGGCCCTATCTTAAGGACCGGGTTAGGGCCCTATCTTAAGGACCGGGTTAGGGCCCTGTCTGAAGGACCGGGTTAGGGCCCTAGCTGAAGGACCGGGTTAGGGCCCGAGCTTAAGGACCGGGTTAGGGCCCGATCTTAAGGACCGGGTTAGGGCCCTGTCTTAAGGACAGGGTTAGGGCCCTATCTTAAGGACCGGGTTAGGGCCCTATCTTAAGGACCGGGTTAGGGCCCTGTCTGAAGGACCGGGTTAGGGCCCTAGCTGAAGGACCGGGTTAGGGCCCGAGCTTAAGGACCGGGTTAGGGCCCGATCTTAAGGACCGGGTTAGGGCCCTGGCTGAAGGACCGGGTTAGGGCCCTAGCTTAAGGACCGGGTTAGGGCCCGATCTTAAGGACCGGGTTAGGGCCCTGGCTGAAGGACCGGGTTAGGGCCCTATCTTAAGGACCGGGTTAGGGCCCTGTCTTAAGGACCGGGTTAGGGCCCTGTCTTAAGGACCGGGTTAGGGCCCTAGCTTAAGGACCGGGTTAATTCCAATGAATTGAAATGGAATTGACCCCCAACCCGGTTAAGAACCAATCCATTCTACACTTTGCTCACAGAAACATTTAACCCTTGTGTGACCGAGTGGGCTTGTGCAAACCAGATCTGTTTTTGTGTAGCCAACTCCCAAGACAGCACCAACAGATCTGGGTCCAGGCTAGACAGCACCAACAGATCTGGGTCCAGGCTAGACAGCACCAACAGATCTGGGTCCAGGCTAGACAGCACCAACGGATCTGGGTTCAGGCTAGACAGCACCAACGGATCTGGGTCCAGGCTAGACGGCACCAACAGATCTGGGTCCGGGCTAGACGGCACCAACAGATCTGGGTCCGGGCTAGCTCAAACCCCTCCAACTCCTCCTGTGCGTTTTAAGTCGATGGTTGTGTGAGCGAAACCATAAAAATGAAAAGCATTCCTAGTTGCCATGCAGATACCTAGTTGCCATGCAGATACCTAGTTGCCATGCAGATACCAACATGAGAGCAGCACAGGGTAAGCGGTATTTCAAGAGGTAGTCGGCGTTTCGGGTCCTAGCGTCACTGTTTTATGGCTGTGTTTTAATAACTCTCATCTCTAGGTAAGAAATGCCCCATTTAACAACGCTGACAGGTTATAGTCTGACAAATGGTCCCTTCATAGAAACCAGGAAGTTAATCAGCATGATACAGCAGACCCCTCACTTGATGTGTGATATATTTATAAAGAGAAGAAGAGACTGTGTGATATATTTATAAAGAGAAGAGACAGCTTGATGTGTGATATATTTATAAAGAGAAGAAGAGACTGTGTGATATATTTATAAAGAGAAGAAGAGACAGCTTGATGTGTGATATATTTATAAAGAGAAGAAGAGACAGCTTGATGTGTGATATATTTATAAAGAGAAGAAGAGACAGCTTGATGTGTGATATATTGTTAAAGAGAAGAAGAGACAGTGTGATATATTTATAAAGAGAAGAAGAGACAGCTTGATGTGTGATATATTTATAAAGAGAAGAAGAGACAGCTTGATGTGTGATATATTTATAAAGAGAAGAAGAGACTGTGATATATTTATAAAGAGAAGAAGAGACAGCTTGATGTGTGATATATTTATAAAGAGAAGAAGAGACAGCTTGATGTGTGATATATTTATAAAGAGAAGAGACAGCTTGATGTGTGATATATTTATAAAGAGAAGACGAGACAGCTTGATGTGTGATATATTTATAAAGAGAAGAAGAGACAGCTTGATGTGTGATATATTTATAAAGAGAAGACGAGACAGCTTGATGTGTGATATATTTATAAAGAGAAGACGAGACAGCTTGATGAGTGATATATTTATAAAGAGAAGACGAGACAGCTTGATGTGTGATATATTTATAAAGAGAAGACGAGACAGCTTGATGAGTGATATATTTATAAAGAGAAGACGAGACAGCTTGATGTGTGATATATTTATAAAGAGAAGAAGAGACAGCTTGATGTGTGATATATTTATAAAGAGAAGAGACAGCTTGATGTGTGATATATTTATAAAGAGAAGAAGAGACAGCTTGATGTGTGATATATTTATAAAGAGAAGAGACAGCTTGATGTGTGATATATTTATAAAGAGAAGACGAGACAGCTTGATGTGTGATATATTTATAAAGAGAAGAAGAGACAGCTTGATGTGTGATATATTTATAAAGAGAAGAAGAGACAGCTTGATGTGTGATATATTTATAAAGAGAAAACGAGACAGCTTGATGAGTGATATATTTATAAAGAGAAGACGAGACAGCTTGATGTGTGATATATTTATAAAGAGAAGAAGAGACAGCTTGATGTGTGATATATTTATAAAGAGAAGAAGAGGCAGCTTGATGTGTGATATATTTATAAAGAGAAGAAGAGACAGCTTGATGTGTGATATATTTATAAAGAGAAGAAGAGACAGCTTGATGTGTGATTGGTTGGGGTGTATGACATGTCCATCTTGACTCAACATATTTCTCTGTGGACATGCTGTGTGTAAAAACTGTTGTTGATGACGCGGTGTGGTAAAGTATTTGATTGGTCTGTTGTCCAGTTGAATAGGATGCTCCGGTCTTGATGGCATGTTTAATAGCCAGGTCTCTTTCTATGTCATGGCTCTTGCTCCTGTTTTCTAAATCTCATTGGCACTTTGGATATCTCTCTGAACTTTTGTGGAATGGTTTGTCGTCGCACGGGGGGGAGGGGGGAGGAATGCTTTTCATGCACAACGTAACAATATCCTGACTCACTCCTCATTTCAAATGCTACGCAAATCTCACTCAACTGCCATTTTTTAAAAACCTCTTTATAAAACGGCGTACTATATCCTCCTGATTTTTCCTTCCTTCCATCCGTTGTTCCCTTCCCTCTGTCTTTGTGAATTCACTTCCTGTAAACGGTGTTTAAGGTTACACATTTGCATCACTTAGTTTCACATGTGTTATGTATAACATATAACATCCCCTGTCATTGTTCCCTTACCATGGCTGACGTTAGACTCCTATACAGAACCTCAGCATGTCTGTCCTGCTGTATTAGTGTCTTCATGGTCTCTGTCCTTCGTCCTCCAGACGTTTCTGGATAACTTCCAGACGGCCAAAGAGGCGTTGAGTGTGGCCACGGCCCAGGCAGCACAGAAGGCAGCCTCCAGCGTCAGGGACTTCGCCCAGAAGAGCTTCCGTCTCTCCATGGACATCAGGCTGAAGGCCCCTCTCATCGTCATCCCCCAGTCCTCCACCTCACACAATGCGTTTGTGGTGGACTTGGGGCTCATCACGGTGGGGAACAGTTTCAGTCTGATTTCGGCTGAAGGGTTCCCGCTCCCCGCTGTGTTGGACACGATGGATGTTAAGCTCACTCAGCTCAAACTGTCCAGGTATTAGAGGAGACTAAAATGTTTAGCGCTAAAATAGGACGTACTGCTTGGTGTGTGTGTGTTGTGTTTGGCGCTAAAATAGGACATACTGCTTGGTGTGTGTGTGTGTGTGTGTGTGTGTGTGTGTGTGTGTGTGTGTGTGTGTGTGTGTTAACGTTGTTGTCTTTCATTCTTTCTTTCATGGTCCTTCGAGCCGGATTGTTAGCGTACTCATTTGAAGTGTGTGTGTGTCCTCTGATTGGGTAATCCCACTTTATTCATCTCTCCGTAGGACCACGCTGAAACAAGGCTCCCCACAGACAGACGTTGAGATCCTTCAGCCAATCAATTTAGAGCTTCTGGTCAAACGGAACCTGGCCTCTTCCTGGTACAACAAGATCCCTGGAGTAGAGGTTCAGGGAATGCTCAAGTCTATGAATGTAGGTTTACTGACCCCCTAACCCTGACCCCCTAACCCTAGAGTACAGGTCCAAGGAGAACTCAAGTCTATGCATGTAGGTTTTACTGACCCTGATCCTAACACTGACCCTAACCCTAACACTGACCCTAACACTGACCCTAACACTGACCCTAACACTGACCCTAACACTGACCCTGACCCTGTCCCTAACACTGACCCTGTCCCTAACACTGACCCTGTCCCTAACACTGACCCTAACCCGAACACTGACCCTAACCCGAACACTGACCCTAACCCTAACACTGACCCTAACACTGACCCTAACACTGACCCTGACCCTAGAGTACAGCTCCATGGAGAACTCAAGTCTATGAATGTAGGAGCATCTTCCATTGTATTTATTTTCAGCTCATTTTTTTCCACAGACAGCTGGTGGTTTATCTGGATACAGAAGTTATCTTCTAGGAGGACAAATCTGCCTAGTAACACAGATGTTTGATCTCAATGGGGGATCTAGTTTTATACATAAAAGGAGACAGTACATCAACACCTAATCAAGATGTGGGCCGTCTTTTTAATCTCCTCCCTCCAGATGGCTCTAGGTCAGGAGGACTTTGGTGTTCTGATGAAGATACTGGGGGAGAACATCGGAGAGGGCAGCAAGGAGCACATCATGGATGTCAACAAACAAGTAGCCCAAGGTAGGTCATAGTGACTTACACACTGTAACTAGGGCCTGGAGGTAGATCATAGTGACTTTACACACCAGTCACACTGTAACTAGGGCCTGGAGGTAGATCATAGTGTCTTACACACCAGACACACTGTAACTAGGGCCTGGAGGTAGATCATAGTGTCTTACACACTGTAACTAGGGCCTGGAGGTAGATCATAGTGACTTACACATTGGAGGTAGATCATAGTGACTTAGTGACTTACACACTGTAACTAGGACCTGGAGGTCCCCATTCAAGCTGATGGTGTCATAATGGGTGGACTGGCGGCCATTGCTCGTGTACCCATAGCAGCAAACAGAGAGTAAAAGCAGGAAGTGTTACCCATGTGTTTACCAGTCAAATTGCCAGGGTTAGAGGATCCAAGCCCATTCTAATTATTATATTTCTGTGCTGTAACCATTCCCAGAAGGACAGCTTTTGATAAGCAGAATCAAATTACCTGAACGTGGATAGTTGGACTGATCCCAGATCAGTTTGTGTTGTCCTGACAACTCTTATGATGCAATAACCAGCATTCGGGGTGGCAGGTAGCCTAGTGGTTAGAGCGTTGGCGCCAGTAACCGAAAGGTCGCTAGATCGAATCCCCGAGCTGACAAGGTAAAAAATCTGTCGTTCTGCCCCCTGAACAAGATAGTTAAACCCACTGTTCCTCGGTAGGCCGTCACAAGATAGTTAAACCCACTGTTCTTCGGTAGGCCGTCATTGTAAATAAGAATTGATTCTTAACTGACTTGCCTAGTTAAATAAAAAGATTAAACTGATCTAGAACCAGGCTAATTGATGACGTATTACATGCATGTAAACCCTGAATATAAATTTCCGTTCCACAAGATTGAACAATAAAGTGTTTTGAATCTGTAATCTTTGCTAGACACAGCAGCGATGGCAAAACAGATTAACGTGTATTACTAGAGATAATATCTATTGAACAGATGATAATGTCTTTGCTGGTAATGTCTAGACAAGGCAGAGCAGGCTGAGCAACACCAGCTGGAGGTGAATGAGGTGGGTTGTCTACCTGTGGAGGCTGGAGGAGGACAGCCTGCTGCTGTCACCAATGGAGGAGGACTGGGGGAAAACATCGTCAATATGCTGCTCAACCTGGAGATTAAGGAGGTAAGCTATCTACCGACCTAAACACGGTGGTCCGTCGTGCTGTTATCAGCTGGCTAATATACACGGTGGTCCGTTGTGCTGTTGTTAGCTGGCTAATATACACGGTGGTCCGTTGTGCTGCTGTTAGCTGGCTAATATACACGGTGGTCCGTTGTGCTGTTATCAGCTGGCTAATATACACAGTGGTCCGTTGTGCTGTTATTAGCTGGCTAATATACACAGTGGTCCGTTGTGCTGTTATTAGCTGGCTAATATACACAGTGGTCCGTTGTGCTGTTATTAGCCTGCTAATATACACAGTGGTCCGTTGTGCTGTTGTTAGCTGGCTAATATACACAGTGGTCCGTTGTGCTGTTATTAGCCTGCTAATATACACAGTGGTCCGTTGTGCTGTTATTAGCTGGCTAATATACACGGTGGTCCGTTGTGCTGCTGTTAGCTGGCTAATATACACAGTGGTCCGTTGTGCTGTTATTAGCTGGCTAATATACACAGTGGTCCGTTGTGCTGTTATTAGCTGGCTAATATACACAGTGGTCCGTTGTGCTGTTATTAGCTGGCTAATATACACGGTGGTCCGTTGTGCTGCTGTTAGCTGGCTAATATACACGGTGGTCCGTTGTGCTGTTATCAGCTGGCTAATATACACAGTGGTCCGTTGTGCTGTTATTAGCTGGCTAATATACGCAGTGGTCCGTTGTACTGTTATTAGCTGGCTAATATACGCAGTGGTCCGTTGTGCTGTTATTAGCTGGCTAATATACACAGTGGTCCGTCGTGCTGTTATTAGCTGGCTAATATACACAGTGGTCCGTCGTGCTGTTATTAGCTGGCTAATATACACGGTCGTCCGTTGTGCTGTTATTAGCTGGCTAATATACACGGTGGTCCGTCGTGCTGTTATTAGCTGGCTAATATACACAGTGGTCCGTTGCGCTGTTATTAGCTGGCTAATATACACGGTGGTCCGTCGTGCTGTTATTAGCTGGCTAATATACACGGTGGTCCGTTGTGCTGTTATTAGCTGGCTAATATACACGGGGGTCCGTTGTGCTGTTATTAGCTGGCTAATATACACGGTGGTCCGTTGTGCTGTTATTAGCTGGCTAATATACACGGTGGTCCGTTGTGCTGTTATTAGCTGGCTAATATACACGGTGGTCCGTTGTGCTGTTATTAGCTGGCTAATATACACAGTTGGTCCGTTGTGCTGTTATTAGCTGGCTAATATACACAGTTGGTCCATTGTGCTGTTATTAGCTGGCTAATATACACAGTTGGTCCGTTGTGCTGTTATTAGCTGGCTAATATACACAGTTGGTCCGTTGTGCTGTTATTAGCTGGCTAATATACACGGTGGGCCGTCGTGCTGTAACTTTAGTACCGTACTGATGCATCAAGGGAAATAAAATGTCTCTTTGTACAGTTGGATGTTGATGAAGTTTAAACAAGTTACAGGTATCTATTTTCCATCACTCGTTGAAAACTAGACACTCCCAAATCCATCCAACTTTACTCCTGCTATGTCTCAAATCTCCTTCATTGTCTATTACCAAGATATGTTCAGGTCGTTATCGCACAAGATAATGTGTTGTTAACAACTAACCTGGTTAAATAAAGGCAGACTAAATATGGTTGTATCTCTCCATTAGGTGGTTCTGAAGCTGAAGAAGTCCAGGTCAGATCAGAAGGAGAGTCCGTTCCTGGTTCTCCACGTAGCCCAGCTGGGCATCCACACCAATGTCAGGAAGTACGACATGGTGGCCACAACATACATCAAGAAAATCTCTATGAAGTGCCTGGAGTTTTCAGGTCCGTGGCTTTAAGCCTGTCGAGGTGTCATGTTGTTTTGGCTAAACTTTTATAATGCATGTTGAATATGATAGTTCATATGACATGGTGGCCCACAACGTACATCAAGAGATGACCATGATGCACCTGTGGTTTCTCAGGTCGGTGGATTTAGTCTCAAGGCCTGTTATGTTTAAATACTGAATACAATAGTTACCATGATTTAAACTGGTCTGACATTCTGGTTAGGAATACAATAGTTACCATGATTTAAACTGGTCTGACATTCTGGTTAGTAGTACAATAGTTAACAGGATTTAAACTGGTCTGACATTCTGGTTAGTAATACAATAGTTACCATGATTTAAACTGGTCTGACATGCTGGTTAGGAATACAATAGTTACCATGATTTAAACTGGTTTGACATTCTGGTTAGGAATACAATAGTTACCATGATTTAAACTGGTCTGACATTCTGGTTAGGAATACAATAGTTACCAGGATTTAAACTGGTCTGACATTCTGGTTAGGAATACAATAGTTACCAGGATTTAAACTGGTCTGACATTCTGGTTAGGAATACAATAGTTACCAGGATTTAAACTGGTCTGACATTCTGGTTAGGAATACAATAGTTACCAGGATTTAAACTGGTCTGACATTCTGGTTAGGAATACAATAGTTACCAGGATTTAAACTGGTCTGACATTCTGGTTAGGAATACAATAGTTACCAGGATTTAAACTGGTCTGACATTCTGGTTAGGAATACAATAGTTACCATGATTTAAACTGGTTTGACATTCTGGTTAGTAAAACAATAGTTACCAGGATTTAAACTGGTCTGACATTCTGTTTAGTAATACAATACATCCCAGTGTTCTAGTTGGTAAATCAGAATGCCATTGATTATCATTTGACTGTTTTATAGATTCCAACGATGAACCACTGTGTCTGATCAGTTCCTCTGTGGAGTCGGGTGCTGACCTTCTCAAAGTGGAATACTTCAAGGTGGGACATACCTCCTGATTTTGTTATACACTGAGTGAACACCTTCCTGATATTGAGTTGCACTCCCTTTTCTCCCTCAGAACAGCCTCAATTCAAGGTGTCGAAGAGCGTTCCACAGGGATGCTGGTCTATACCTCTAGCGCGGTCTATACCTCTAGCCCGGTCTATACCTCTAGCGCGGTCTATACCTCTAGCCCGGTCTATACCTTTAGCCCGGTCTATACCTCTAGCCCGGTCTATACCTCTAGCCCGGTCTATACCTCTAGCCCGGTCTATACCTCTAGCCCGGTCTATACCTCTAGCGCGGTCTATACCTCTAGCCCGGTCTATACCTTTAGCCCGGTCTATACCTCTAGCGCGGTCTATACCTCTAGCCCGGTCTACGGTCTATACTTCTAGCCCGGTCTATACCTCTAGCCCGGTCTATACCTCTAGCCCGGTCTATACCTCTAGCCCGGTCTACGGTCTATACCTCTAGCGAGGTCTATACCTCTAGCCCGGTCTATACCTCTAGCCCGGTCTACGGTCTATACCTCTAGCCCGGTCTATACCTCTAGCCCGGTCTACGGTCTATACCTCTAGCCCGGTCTATACCTCTAGCCGGTCTACGGTCTATACCTCTAGCCCGGTCTACGGTCTATACCTCTCGCCCGGTCTACGGTCTATACCTCTAGCACGGTCTACGGTCTATACCTCTAGCCCGGTCTATACCTCTAGCCCGGTCTATACCTGTAGCCCGGTCTATACCTGTAGCCCGGTCTATACCTCTAGCCCGGTCTATACCTCTAGCCCGGTCTATACCTGTAGCCCGGTCTATACCTCTAGCCCGGTCTACGGTCTATACCTCTAGCCCGGTCTACGGTCTATACCTCTAGCCCGGTCTATACCTCTAGCCCGGTCTATACCGCTAGCCCGGTCTACGGTCTATACCTCTAGCCCGGTCTATACATTGGCTATATAAAGATTGAGAGCTCTGGCTGAAGTCAACACTAACTCAACAGAATAAAAAACACTTTTTATTTTTTATTTTATTTAACCTTTATTTAATTAGGTAAGTCAGTTAAGAGCAAATTCTTATTTACAATGACGGCCTACCAAAAAGACCTCCTGTGGGGACGGGGGCTGGGATTAAAATAAATAAATACAATATAAATATAGGACAAAACACACATCACAACAAGAGAGACAACACAACACTACATAAAAAGAGACCTAAGATGACAACATAGCAAGGCAGCAACACATGACAACAGCATGGTAGCAGCTCAAAACATGGTACAAACGTTATTGCTTTAATGTAATATTCTTATGGAGTCTTATTATTATTATTATTATTATTGTTAATATTATTATTAAAGCCTTGTATAACAGCAAATACCAAGTCGATCCAGGCTCTATGCAGAGCATGTTTTCCCCCTACAGTCTGCAATTATTTTATAACTTTGGAAAATAAAGCATTTGACGTCGTTAAGTTATTAAATACCTAATCAAACACCTTTTATGAGCCTTTCCTAAAATAGGAAATTCAGATATGAATTCTTCGAAATACAAAGAGGCGCTTTCCCAGAATCCCCATGGTCATTGTACTGTAGTTTATAATGAATGATACAGTAATTACAGCTGTTCAGAAACCCCCCGGCCAGATGTCCTCTCTCTGTGGACATGTTCTCTGTTCAGAAACCCCCCGGCCAGATGTCCTCTCTCTGTGGACATGTTCTCTGTTCAGAAACCCCCCTGTCAGATGTCCTCTCTCTGTGGACATGTTCTCTGTTCAGAAACCCCCCGGCCAGATGTCCTCCCTCTGTGGACATGTTCTCTGTTCAGAAACCCCCCGGCCAGATGTCCTCTCTCTGTGGACATGTTCTCTGTTCAGAAACCCCCCGGCCAGATGTCCTCCCTCTGTGGACATGTTCTCTGTTCAGAAACCCCCCTGTCAGATGTCCTCCCTCTGTGGACATGTTCTCTGTTCAGAAACCCCCCGGCCAGATGTCCTCCCTCTGTGGACATGTTCTCTGTTCAGAAACCCCCCGGCCAGATGTCCTCCCTCTGTGGACATGTTCTCTGTTCAGAAACCCCCCTGTCAGATGTCCTCTCTCTGTGGACATGTTCTCTGTTCAGAAACCCCCCGGCCAGATGTCCTCTCTCTGTGGACATGTTCTCTGTTCAGAAACCCCCCTGCCAGATGTCCTCTCTCTGTGGACATGTTCTCTGTTCAGAAACCCCCCGGCCAGATGTCCTCTCTCTGTGGACATGTTCTCTGTTCAGAAACCCCCCTGTCAGATGTCCTCTCTCTGTGGACATGTTCTCTGTTCAGAAACCCCCCGGCCAGATGTCCTCTCTCTGTGGACATGTTCTCTGTTCAGAAACCCCCCGGCCAGATGTCCTCCCTCTGTGGACATGTTCTCTGTTCAGAAACCCCCCGGCCAGATGTCCTCCCTCTGTGGACATGTTCTCTGTTCAGAAACCCCCCGGCCAGATGTCCTCTCTCTGTGGACATGTTCTCTGTTCAGAAACCCCCCGGCCAGATGTCCTCCCTCTGTGGACATGTTCTCTGTTCAGAAACCCCCCTGTCAGATGTCCTCTCTCTGTGGACATGTTCTCTGTTCAGAAACCCCCCGGCCAGATGTCCTCTCTCTGTGGACATGTTCTCTGTTCAGAAACCCCCCGGCCAGATGTCCTCTCTCTGTGGACATGTTCTCTGTTCAGAAACCCCCCTGTCAGATGTCCTCTCTCTGTGGACATGTTCTCTGTTCAGAAACCCCCCGGCCAGATGTCCTCTCTCTGTGGACATGTTCTCTGTTCAGAAACCCCCCGGCCAGATGTCCTCCCTCTGTGGACATGTTCTCTGTTCAGAAACCCCCCGGCCAGATGTCCTCCCTCTGTGGACATGTTCTCTGTTCAGAAACCCCCCGGCCAGATGTCCTCTCTCTGTGGACATGTTCTCTGTTCAGAAACCCCCCGGCCAGATGTCCTCCCTCTGTGGACATGTTCTCTGTTCAGAAACCCCCCGGCCAGATGTCCTCCCTCTGTGGACATGTTCTCTGTTCAGAAACCCCCCTGCCAGATGTCCTCTCTCTGTGGACATGTTCTCTGTTCAGAAACCCCCCTGTCAGATGTCCTCTCTCTGTGGACATGTTCTCTGTTCAGAAACCCCCCTGTCAGATGTCCTCTCTCTGTGGGCATGTTCTCTGTTCAGAAACCCCCCTGTCAGATGTCCTCTCTCTGTGGACATGTTCTCTGTTCAGAAACCCCCCTGCCAGATGTCCTCTCTCTGTGGACATGTTCTCTGTGCCGGGCAGCTCTGGTGTCAATACAACCCAGAGATGTCAGCTTCAACCCCCGAACCTCCATCTCCTTTTAGAGAGGCTGTACCAGACGGCATTACATTATCACTGTCTCCGTCTCTGTCATTATCAACACAATAGACCAGGGCACTCTCCAGACCCGGCCTGTGTCCAAAATGGCACCCTATTCCCTATGCAGTGCACTACTTTAGACCAGAGCCCTATGGCACCCTATTCCCTATATAGTGCACTACTTTAGACCAGAGCCCTATGGCACCCTATTCCCTATATAGTGCACAACTTTAGACCAGAGCCCTATGGCACCCTATTCCCTATATAGTGCACTACTTTTAACCAGAGCCCTATGCCGGGCCCTATGTCACAAGTAGTGCACTATATAGGAGTAGGGTTCCATTTCAGACATGGCCCCTAGGGCCCAGTCCAGACTCGGTGGTGCCTGGCGTCAAGCCTGGCAACGTGATCGTCAGTGGGTTTAGGGCCCAGTCCAGACTTGGTGGTGCCTGGCATCAAGCCTGGCAACGTGATCGTCAGTGGGTTTAGGGCCCAGTCCAGACTCGGTGGTGCCTGGCGTCAAGCCTGACGACGTGATCGTCAGTGGATTTAGGGCCCAGTCCAGACTCGGTGGTGCCTGGCGTCAAGCCTGACGACGTGATCGTCAGTGGGTTTAGGGCCCAGTCCAGACTCGGTGGTGCCTGGCGTCAAGCCTGACGACGTGATCGTCAGTGGGTTTCTTAGTGAGATGTGTGTGTTGATCTTCCCAAATGAATGGTTGTCAGAAGCAGTGGTCCTAGTTAACAAAGCTGCATCTCTAAGGATCATGGGTAGGATTAGTCAACGTTTACATTGTGTTATTTTGAGCATTTAAACAACTGCTAATGTTTTGTGATAGTGATCGATTTTGTGTTTTCGTTGTGTTTCCAGAACCACTAAATGACAGCTAATTGATTTGTGTTTCCATTAGTCCTACATGACTGCTAATTGATTTGTTTCCATTACCCCTAAATGACTGCTAATTGATTTGTGGTTTCATTGTGTTTCCATTACTCCTAAATGACTGCTAATTGATTTGTGGTTTCATTGTGTTTCCATTACCCCTAAATGACTGCTAATTGATTTGTTTCCATTACCCCTAAATGACTGCTAATTGGTTTGTGGTTTCATTGTGTTTCCATTACCCCTAAATGACTGCTAATTGGTTTGTGGTTTCATTGTGTTTCCATTACCCCTAAATGACTGCTAATTGATTTGTGGTTTCATTGTGTTTCCATTACTCCTAAATGACTGCTAATTGATTTATTTACATTACCCCTAAATGACTGCTAATTGATTTGTTTCCATTACCCCTAATAGATTTGCTAATTGATTTGTTTCCATTACCCCTAATAGATTTGCTAATTGATTTGTTTCCATTACCCCTAAATGACTGCTAATTGATTTTCTGTTTTCTTTCTTCTCAGGCTGACAGAAATGGGCCAAACTTTGCCACTGTTCACAAGAACACTGAGCAGATGATCAATGTAAGTAATGATATCTGAACGGTTTATTTATTCATCCCATACACCCACGCGGGCAAAATTAAAATGACATAATTTCAACCATACTCCAACCAGTTGTTTTTGAACTAGTATTAACTAGTTGTAATGCTGAGAAAGGTTTTGTTATGTGTCTATGTTAGATACAACATTATGCCTTCAGTTGTAGGTTTATAAATGTAGCGGCCGTGCTAATGTAGCCTGATGGTTGTTGAATGGGGATCTGAGAGGTCTGTGAAGCCTGCCGACATCTTCCTGTTCTCTAAGACCTCAAAGGGCTCGTTTGATTCACCGTCTGATCGTCACCGTCCATGTGACTTGGTTAAGTGGCTCTCTCTCTCTCTCTCTACTCTCTACTCTCTCTCTTCTCTCTCTCTCTACTCTCTACTCTCTACTCTCTACTCTCTCTCTTCTCTCTCTCTCTACTCTCTACTCTCTACTCTCTACTCTCTCTCTCTTCTCTCCTCTCTCTACTCTCTCTCTCCTCTCTCTCTCTCTCTCTCTCTCTCTACTCTCTACTCTCTACTCTCTACTCTCTTCTCTCTCTCTCTCTACTCTCTTCTCTCTCTCTCTTCTCTCCTCTCTCTCTCTCTCTCTACTCTCTCTCTCTCTTCTCTCTTCTCTCTCCCCTCTCTCTCCTCTCTCTCCTCTCTCTCCTCTCTCTCCTCTCTCTCCTCTCTCTCTCTCCTCTCTCTCCATCTCCCCCTCCTATAGGTGACCTTCACCTCCCTGGATCTACTGCTTCACACGGAGGCTCTCCTCTCCACCATAGACTTCCTGTCTTCAGCCCTGTCCTCCGGCAGCCTGCCCCCCTCACCAGAGGAGCCTAAGCAGAAGTCTGAGGAGAGCAGCAGGGCCATCTCCGCCAAGTCAAGTAAACACACAATATACTTTACACAAGGACACAACACAAACTGTACAGATGTACGCACACACACAAACATACAGACGGACACACACACAAACATACAGACGGACACACACACAAACATACAGACGGACACACACTATAAGCATACACACACTCAACAGCCTGTAGTCATCTTAGAAGGAAACTAGGCACAAGGCCAAGGAGAGGAGGGCCTGTCTTCATCAAGTCAGTAGACACACTTTATACCAGCAAGATCTCATCGTTTTCCCCTTTTCTGTTCAAACAGAATCAACTCAAAAGAGTTGAGGTTAGGTATTCATTCTGAGTGGTTAAGGTTAGGTATTCATTCTGAGTGGTTAAGGTTAGGTATTCATTCTGAGTGGTTAAGGTTAGGTATTCATTCTGAGTGGTTAAGGTTAGGTATTCATTCTGAGTGGTTAAGGTTAGGTATTCATTCTGAGTGGTTAAGGTTAGGTATTCATTCTGAGTGGTTAAGGTTAGGTATTCATTCTGAGTGGTTAAGGTTAGGTATTCATTCTGAGTGGTTAAGGTTAGGTATTCATTCTGAGTGGTTAAGGTTAGGTATTCATTCTGAGTGGTTAAGGTTAGGTATTCATTCTGAGTGGTTAAGGTTAGGTATTCATTCTGAGTGGTTAAGGTTAGGTATTCATTCTGAGTGGTTAAGGTTAGGTATTCATTCTGAGTGGTTAAGGTTAGGTATTCATTCTGAGTGGTTAAGGTTAGGTATTCATTCTGAGTGGTTAAGGTTAGGTATTCATTCTGAGTGGTTAAGGTTAGGTATTCATTCTGAGTGGTTAAGGTTAGGTATTCATTCTGAGTGGTTAAGGTTAGGTATTCATTCTGAGTGGTTAAGGTTAAGTATTCATTCTGAGTGGTTAAGGTTAGGTATTCATTCTGAGTGGTTAAGGTTAGGTATTCGTTCTGAGTGGTTAAGGTTAGTATTCGTTCTGAGTGGTTAAGGTTAGGTATTCATTCTGAGTGGTTAAGGTTAGGTATTCATTCTGAGTGGTTAAGGTTAGGTATTCATTCTGAGTGGTTAAGGTTAGGTATTCATTCTGAGTGGTTAAGGTTAGGTATTCATTCTGAGTGGTTAAGGTTAGGTATTCATTCTGAGTGGTTAAGGTTAGGTATTCATTCTGAGTGGTTAAGGTTAGGTATTCATTCTGAGTGGTTAAGGTTAGGTATTCATTCTGAGTGGTTAAGGTTAGGTATTCATTCTGAGTGGTTAAGGTTAGGTATTCATTCTGAGTGGTTAAGGTTAGGTATTCATTCTGAGTGGTTAAGGTTAGGTATTCATTCTGAGTGGTTAAGGTTAGGTATTCATTCTGAGTGGTTAAGGTTAGGTATTCATTCTGAGTGGTTAAGGTTAGGTATTCATTCTGAGTGGTTAAGGTTAGGTATTCATTCTGAGTGGTTAAGGTTAGGTATTCATTCTGAGTGGTTAAGGTTAGGTATTCATTCTGAGTGGTTAAGGTTAGGTATTCATTCTGAGTGGTTAAGGTTAGGTATTCATTCTGAGTGGTTAAGGTTAGGTATTCATTCTGAGTGGTTAAGGTTAGGTATTCATTCTGAGTGGTTAAGGTTAGGTATTCATTCTGAGTGGTTAAGGTTAGGTATTCATTCTGAGTGGTTAAGGTTAGGTATTCATTCTGAGTGGTTAAGGTTAGGTATTCATTCTGAGTGGTTAAGGTTAGGTATTCATTCTGAGTGGTTAAGGTTAGGTATTCATTCTGAGTGGTTAAGGTTAGGTATTCATTCTGAGTGGTTAAGGTTAGGTATTCATTCTGAGTGGTTAAGGTTAGGTATTCATTCTGAGTGGTTAAGGTTAGGTATTCATTCTGAGTGGTTAAGGTTAGGTATTCATTCTGAGTGGTTAAGGTTAGGTATTCATTCTGAGTGGTTAAGGTTAGGTATTCATTCTGAGTGGTTAAGGTTAGGTATTCATTCTGAGTGGTTAAGGTTAGGTATTCATTCTGAGTGGTTAAGGTTAGGTATTCGTTCTGAGTGGTTAAGGTTAGTATTCGTTCTGAGTGGTTAAGGTTAGGTATTCGTTCTGAGTGGTTAAGGTTAGGTATTCATTCTGAGTGGTTAAGGTTAGGTATTCATTCTGAGTGGTTAAGGTTAGGTATTCATTCTGAGTGGTTAAGGTTAGGTATTCATTCTGAGTGGTTAAGGTTAGGTATTCATTCTGAGTGGTTAAGGTTAGGTATTCATTCTGAGTGGTTAAGGTTAGTATTCGTTCTGAGTGGTTAAGGTTAGTATTCGTTCTGAGTGGTTAAGGTTAGGTATTCATTCTGAGTGGTTAAGGTTAGGTATTCATTCTGAGTGGTTAAGGTTAGGTATTCATTCTGAGTGGTTAAGGTTAGGTATTCATTCTGAGTGGTTAAGGTTAGGTATTCGTTCTGAGTGGTTAAGGTTAGGTATTCGTTCTGAGTGGTTAAGGTTAGGTATTCGTTCTGAGTGGTTAAGGTTAGGTATTCGTTCTGAGTGGTTAAGGTTAGGTATTCGTTCTGAGTGGTTAAGGTTAGGTATTCGTTCTGAGTGGTTAAGGTTAGTATTCGTTCTGAGTGGTTAAGGTTAGGTATTCGTTCTGAGTGGTTACGGTTAGGTATTCGTTCTGAGTGGTTACTGTTAGGTATTCGTTCTGAGTGGTTAAGGTTAGGTATTCGTTCTGAGTGGTTAAGGTTAGGTATTCGTTCTGAGTGGTTAAGGTTAGGTATTCGTTCTGAGTGGTTAAGGTTAGGTATTCGTTCTGAGTGGTTAAGGTTAGGTATTCGTTCTGAGTGGTTAAGGTTAGGGCTATGGTTTGGGGAAAGGCTTAAAACAAAAATTATTAAAAAGGACAAGCTATTACCAATCAAGTATTCTCGTGGTGCTAGAGCGTTGTGAACTGGGTAGTAGCACAGCGGTCTAAGCAGCGGGATCCGGCTCCTAGCATCACCAGTCCACTGCCAGAGCTGGGTTATTATTTAGAAGTGGTTGAGTGTTGAGAAAGACATGTACCGACGCTCCTAGCATCACCAGTTCACTGTCAGAGCTGGGTTATTATTTAGAATTGGTTGAGTGTTGAGGAAGGCATGTACCCGACGCTCCTAACATCACCAGTTCACTGTCAGAGCTGGGTTATTATTTAGAATTGGTTGAGTGTTGAGGAAGGCATGTACCGACGCTCCTAGCATCACCAGTTCACTGCCAGAGCTGGGTTATTATTTAGAATTGGTTGAGTGTTGAGGAACGTTCGTTTCTTTTTTTGCTGAGTTTATATAATAGGCAGTGTCAGAAGAAGGTCCAAAAAATTGTCAAAGACTCCAGTCACCCTAGTCATAGACTGTTCTCTCTGCTACCGCACGACAAGCGGTACCGGAGCGCCAAGTCTAGGTCCAAAAAGCTTTTTAACAACTTCTACCACCAAACCATAAGACTGCTGAACAATTAATCAAATGCCCACCCAGACTATTTACATTGACCCCCCCTTTGTTTTTACACTGCTGCTACTCGCTGTTTATTATCTATGCATAGTCACTTTACCCCTACCTACATGTACATATTACCTCAACTAACCTGTACCCCCGCACACTGTACCGGTACCCCCCAGTATATAGCCTCCACATTGACTCTGTACTGTAACACCCTATATATAGCCTCCACACTGACTCTGTACCGTAATACCCTGTATATAGCCTCCACATTGACTCGGTACCGGTACCCCCCTGTATATAGCCTCCACATTGACTCGGTACCAGTACCCCCTGTATATAGTCTCCACATTGACTCTTTACCGTAACACCATGTATATAGCCTCCACATTGACTCTGTACCGTAATACCCTGTATATAGCTTCCACATTGACTCTGTACCGTAATACCCTGTATATAGCCTCCACATTGACTCGGTACCGTAATACCCTGTATATAGCCTCCACATTGACTCTGTACCGTAATACCCTGTATATAGCCTCCACATTGACTCTGCACCGGTACACCCTGTATATAGCCTCCACATTGACTCTGTACCGTAATACCCTGTATATAGCCTCCACATTGACTCTGTACCGTAACACCCTGTATATAGCCTCCACATTGACTCTGTACCGTAATACCCTGTATATAGCCTCCACACTGACTCTGTACCGTAACACCCTGTATATAGCCTCCACATTGACTCTGTACCGTAACACCCTGTATATAGCCTTCACATTGACTCTGTACTGTAATACCCTGTATATAGCCTCCACACTGACTCTGTACCGTAACACCCTGTATATAGCCTCCACATTGACTCTGTACCGTAATACCCTGTATATAGCCTCCACACTGACTCTGTACCGTAATACCCTGTATATAGCCTCGTTATTTTACATTTTTATTATTTTTTACTTAAGTTTACTTAGTAAATATTTTCTTAACTCTTTCTTGAACTGCATTGTTGGTTAAGGTCTTGTATTCAGCGTTTCACTGTAAGGTCTACACCTGTTGTATTCAGCGTTTCACAGTAAGGTCTACCTACACCTGTTGTATTCGGGCCATGTGACAAAGTAAAAATGGTAAAAACCCAACAGAAAGGCCCACTACCATGTAGCTGTGCTTCTTTTGAGTCTAAAATGACAATTGGCGTAAAATCTATTATTATTATTTATTTTATAAAGCCCTTCTTACATCAGCTGATGTAAGAACCAGGCATTAAACCGTTGCTTACATCAGCTGATGTAAGACAACGTGCTGTACAGAAACCCAGCCTAAAACCCCAAACAGCAAGCAGTGCAGGTGTAGCAGCAAAATGGTAGGACTAGGCCCTCCTGCAGCTCAGCAGCTTTAGCCTGTTATAATATAGATTATAAAGCCCTTGACTTCCTTACATGGCCTTTTTGGTCATCTGAAATACATGAATGGATACATATAAAAAATGACAGATATAACTGATTCTGTTTATAAATATATATATATATTTGTATTGGTTTTCATGTGTTAGTAATAAAAACATACCATTCATTACATTTAACAGATTCCTAAGGCCTAAGGGACTATCTTACATGTCTCTTTTGGTTGGTCAACCAATAAGTGAAATCATCATGTGACTTCCTGTCCGTTTCCATGACAGCGGCTCTAGGTTCTCCGTCGGACGGTGACGTCATCGACCTGAAGGTGATGATGCAGCTGGGGGCGTTCAACGTCCTAGTGTGTGATCAGAACTGCAACATGGCTGACATCAAGATACAAGGTGCTGATATAGACAGAACCTCAGGGCCCGTACAGAACCTCGGGGCCCGTACAGAACCTCGGGGCCCGTACAGAACCTCAGGGCCCGTACAGAACCTCAGGGCCCGTACACGTACAGAACCTCAGGGCCCGTACAGAACCCCGTACAGAACCTCAGGACCCGTACAGAACCTCAGGGGCCCGTACAGAACCTCAGGGGCCCGTACAGAACCTCAGGGGCCCGTACAGAACCTCAGGGGCCCGTACAGAACCTCAGGGCACAGAACCTCAGGGGCCCGTACAGAACCTCAGGGGCCCGTACAGAACCTCAGGGGCCCGTACAGAACCTCAGGGGCCCGTACAGAACCTCGGGTCCCGTACAGAACCTCGGGGCCCGTACACGTACAGAACCTCAGGGCCCGTACAGAACCTCAGGGCCCGTACAGAACCTCAGGGCCCGTACAGAACCTCAGGGTCCGTATATACCGTATACTGGGGTGGGTGTTACTGAATGGGCTCGGGCGCTATACTGTATATACCGTATACTGGGGTGGGTGTTACTGAATGGGCTTGGGTGCTTTTGGGGGGGTTGTTTAAGTCTCTTGTTCTTGTGTGGTTTGCTGTTGACCTTTTCTGAAATGATGTTAGTGTGAGATCGACATTTTATCTTGTTGTACAAGGTTTCAATGGATCCCTCCTGATGCAAGGGCCTCAAACCCACATCTCAGCCCGCCTTCGGGATTTCATCGTCATTAATGTCGATCCAAAAAGTATTCACAAAAAGGTAAGTCACGAAGTAAAACCACGAAAGGGATTTCAGTGAAAGAGGGAGACGCGACACTATGTCATTCAACCCCCGTGAAATATTGAAAGTTGAGTTTAACCTGCTATAACGTTTGGTTTCTCCGTCGCAGGCCATCTCTATCGTAGGAGACGAGGTGTTTAGTTTCAGTATGAGTCTGACCCCCAAGGCTACAGAAGGAGCCGGCTACGCAGACACCTCCAAGACAGACGGGATCGTCCAGCTCAACGTGGGCTGCGTCCAAGTCGTCTACCTCCACAAGTTTGTCATGTCTTTGCTGGTGAGTCTCAGCGTTGGTACTGGAGAAATCTCTGACAAACGGTCTTGAGTATTTTAAACCGTTCTTTGTATTTAAGTGTGCAGAGACTCTTTTTCTTCAGTTCCTGTTTTTTTTTCAGACATCCTGGTTGGATGATTCCCAGTTAAAGGGATTACCTTACTGATTTCAGGAAACCTCCAACTTGGATTTCTGGAAAAACATGAGAAGTTTCCGGAAGTTTAGCTGTCCTAGCTCGGTCTCCGCTTTGATGCCGGTCCATTCCTTTCTGAGCCCTTTCCGCTAAAGAACTTCACTCATCCGTGTTTTCCGTCTCCTAGAATTTCAGCAACAACTTCCAGACGGCCAAAGAGGCGTTGAGTGTGGCCACGGCCCAGGCAGCAGAGAAGGCAGCCTCCAGCATCAGGGACTTTGCCCAGAAGAGCTTCCGTCTCTCCATGGACATCAGGCTGAAGGCCCCTCTCATCATCATCCCCCAGTCCTCCACCTCACACAATGCACTGGAGGTGGACTTGGGGCTCATCACCGTGGGCAATAGCTTCTCTCTACTTGCTGTGGAGGGATGTCCACTTCCTGCTGTCATTGACCACATGGACGTACAGCTCACACAGCTCAAACTGTCCAGGTCAGTGCATTCTGTTTAACACAGTCATCTTTTGCTTCATCAGTGCAGTAAGCAAGGGTTTAATGCCTGGTCCCAGATCAGAAAACAAGGGTTTAATGCCTGGTCCCAGATCAGAAAACAAGGGTTTAATGCCTGGTCCCAGATCAGAAAACAAGGGTTTAATGCCTGGTCCCAGATCAGAAAACAAGGGTTTAATGCCTGGTCCCAGATCAGAAAACAAGGGTTTAATGCCTGGTCCCAGATCAGAAAGCAACGGTTTAATGCCTGGTCCCAGATCTGAAAGCAAGGGTTTAATGCCTGGTCCCAGATCAGAAAGCAAGGGTTTAATGCCTGGTCCCAGATCAGAAAGCAAGGGTTTAATGCCTGGTCCCAGATCAGAAAGCAAGGGTATCAAGGGTTTAATGCCTGGTTTCAGATCAGATATCAAGGGTTTAATGCCTGGTCCCAGATCAGAAAGTAAGGGTTTAATGCCTGGTTCCAGATCAGAAAGCAACGGTTTAATGCCTGGTCCCAGATCAGAAAGTAAAGGTTTAATGCCTGGTTCCAGATCAGAAAGCAAGGGTTTAATGCCTGGTCCCAGATCAGAAAGCAAGGGTTTAATGCCTGGTCCCAGATCAGAAAGCAAGGGTTTAATGCCTGGTCCCAGATCAGAAAGCAAGGGTTTAATGCCTGGTCCCAGATCAGAAAGCAAGGGTTTAATGCCTGGTCCCAGATCAGAAAGCAAGGGTTTAATGCCTGGTCCCAGATCAGAAAGCAAGGGTTTAATGCCTGGTCCCAGATCAGAAAACAAGGGTTTAATGCCTGGTCCCAGATCAGAAAACAAGGGTTTAATGCCTGGTCCCAGATCAGAAAACAAGGGTTTAATGCCCGGTCCCAGATCAGAAAGCAACGGTTTAATGCCTGGTCCCAGATCTGAAAGCAAGGGTTTAATGCCTGGTCCCAGATCAGAAAGCAAGGGTTTAATGCCTGGTCCCAGATCAGAAAACAAGGGTTTAATGCCTGGTCCCAGATCAGAAAACAAGGGTTTAATGCCTGGTCCCAGATCAGAAAACAAGGGTTTAATGCCTGGTCCCAGATCAGAAAACAAGGGTTTAATGCCTGGTCCCAGATCAGAAAGCAACGGTTTAATGCCTGGTCCCAGATCTGAAAGCAAGGGTATCAAGGGTTTAATGCCTGGTTTCAGATCAGATATCAAGGGTTTAATGCCTGGTCCCAGATCAGAAAGTAAGGGTTTAATGCCTGGTTCCAGATCAGAAAGCAACGGTTTAATGCCTGGTCCCAGATCAGAAAGTAAAGGTTTTAATGCCTGGTTCCAGATCAGAAAGCAAGGGTTTAATGCCTGGTCCCAGATCAGAAAGCAAGGGTTTAATGCCTGGTCCCAGATCAGAAAGCAAGGGTTTAATGCCTGGTCCCAGATCAGAAAGCAAGGGTTTAATGCCTGGTCCCAGATCAGAAAGCAAGGGTTTAATGCCTGGTCCCAGATCAGAAAGCAAGGGTTTAATGCCTGGTCCCAGATCAGAAAACAAGGGTTTAATGCCTGGTCCCAGATCAGAAAACAAGGGTTTAATGCCTGGTCCCAGATCAGAAAGCAACGGTTTAATGCCTGGTCCCAGATCTGAAAGCAAGGGTTTAATGCCTGGTCCCAGATCAGAAAGCAAGGGTTTAATGCCTGGTCCCAGATCAGAAAACAAGGGTTTAATGCCTGGTCCCAGATCAGAAAACAAGGGTTTAATGCCTGGTCCCAGATCAGAAAACAAGGGTTTAATGCCTGGTCCCAGATCAGAAAGCAACGGTTTAATGCCTGGTCCCAGATCTGAAAGCAAGGGTTTAATGCCTGGTCCCAGATCAGAAAGCAAGGGTTTAATGCCTGGTCCCAGATCAGAAACCAAGGGTTTAATGCCTGGTCCCAGATCAGAAACCAAGGGTTTAATGCCTGGTCCCAGATCAGAAACCAAGGGTTTAATGCCTGGTCCCAGATCAGAAAGCCATGGTTTAATGCCTGGTCCCAGATCAGAAATCAAGGGTTTAATGCCTGGTCCCAGATCAGAAAGCCATGGTTTAATGCCTGGTCCCAGATCAGAAAACAAGGGTTTAATGCCTGGTCCCAGATCAGAAAGCCATGGTTTAATGCCTGGTCCCAGATCAGAAATCAAGGGTTTAATGCCTGGTCCCAGATCAGAAAGCCATGGTTTAATGCCTGGTCCCAGATCAGAAATCAAGGGTTTAATGCCTGGTCCCAGATCAGAAAGCCATGGTTTAATGCCTGGTCCCAGATCAGAAAACAAGGGTTTAATGCCTGGTCCCAGATCAGAAAGCCATGGTTTAATGCCTGGTCCCAGATCAGAAAACAAGGGTTTAATGCCTGGTCCCAGATCAGAAAGCCATGGTTTAATGCCTGGTCCCAGATCAGAAAACAAGGGTTTAATGCCTGGTCCCAGATCTGTATGAGCGCTATCCAACTCCTCTGACTAACGTTAGTTCTGCTTGGTTCAATCGTGATCTTACTGAATGGGCCCAGGCGCTATACTGTATATACCGTATACTGGTGTGGGTGTTACTGAATGGGCTCGGGCGCTATACTGTATATACCGTATACTGGGCTGGGTCTTACTGAATAGGCTCGGGCGCTATACTGTATATAGCGTATACTGGGGTGGGTCTTACTGAATGGGCTTGGGTGCTATACTGTATATACCGTATACTGGGGTGGGTCTTACTGAATGGGCTTGGGTGCTATACTGTATATACCGTATACTGGGGTGGGTCTTACTGAATGGGCTCGGGTGCTATACTGTATATACCGTATACTGGGCTGGGTCTTACTGAATGGGCTCGGGTGCTATACTGTATATACCGTATACTGGGGTGGGTCTTACTGAATGGGCTCGGGCGCTATACTGTATATACCGTATACTGGGGTGGGTCTTACTGAATGGGCTCGGGTGCTATACTGTATATACCGTATACTGGGGTGGGTCTTACTGAATGGGCTCGGGTGCTATACTGTATATACCGTATACTGGGCTGGGTCTTACTGAATGGGCTCGGGTGCTATACTGTATATACCGTATACTGGGGTGGGTCTTACTGAATGGGCTCGGGCGCTATACTGTATATACCGTATACTGGGCTGGGTCTTACTGAATGGGCTCGGGTGCTATACTGTATATACCGTATACTGGGGTGGGTCTTACTGAATGGGCTCGGGTGCTATACTGTATATACCGTATACTGGGGTGGGTCTTACTGAATGGGCTCGGGCGCTATACTGTATATACCGTATACTGGGGTGGGTCTTACTGAATGGGCTCGGGCGCTATACTGTATATACCGTATACTGGGGTGGGTCTTACTGAATGGGCTCGGGTGCTATACTGTATATACCGTATACTGGGGTGGGTCTTACTGAATGGGCTCGGGCGCTATACTGTATATACCGTATACTGGGGTGGGTCTTACTGAATGGGCTCGGGTGCTATACTGTATATACCGTATACTGGGGTGGGTCTTACTGAATGGGCTCGGGTGCTATACTGTATATACCGTATACTGGGGTGGGTCTTACTGAATGGGCTCGGGCGCTATACTGTATATACCGTATACTGGGGTGGGTCTTACTGAATGGGCTCGGGCGCTATACTGTATATACCGTATACTGGGGTGGGTCTTACTGAATGGGCTCGGGTGCTATACTGTATATACCGTATACTGGGGTGGGTCTTACTGAATGGGCTCGGGCGCTATACTGTATATACCGTATACTGGGGTGGGTCTTACTGAATGGGCTCGGGTGCTATACTGTATATACCGTATACTGGGGTGGGTCTTACTGAATGGGCTCGGGCGCTATACTGTATATACCGTATACTGGGCTGGGTCTTACTGAATGGGCTCGGGCGCTATACTGTATATACCGTATACTGGGGTGGGTCTTACTGAATGGGCTCGGGTGCTATACTGTATATACCGTATACTGGGGTGGGTCTTACTGAATGGGCTCGGGCGCTATACTGTATATACCGTATACTGGGGTGGGTCTTACTGAATGGGCTCGGGCGCTATACTGTATATACCGTATACTGGGGTGGGTCTTACTGAATGGGCTCGGGCGCTATACTGTATATACCGTATACTGGGGTGGGTCTTACTGAATGGGCTCGGGCGCTATACTGTATATACCGTATACTGGGGTGGGTCTTACTGAATGGGCTCGGGCGCTATACTGTATATACCGTATACTGGGGTGGGTCTTACTGAATGGGCTCGGGTGCTATACTGTATATACCGTATACTGGGGTGGGTCTTACTGAATGGGCTCGGGCGCTATACTGTATATACCGTATACTGGGCTGGGTCTTACTGAATGGGCTCGGGCGCTATACTGTATATACCGTATACTGGGGTGGGTCTTACTGAATGGGCTCGGGTGCTATACTGTATATACCGTATACTGGGGTGGGTCTTACTGAATGGGCTCGGGCGCTATACTGTATATACCGTATACTGGGGTGGGTCTTACTGAATGGGCTCGGGTGCTATACTGTATATACCGTATACTGGGGTGGGTCTTACTGAATGGGCTCGGGCGCTATACTGTATATACCGTATACTGGGCTGGGTCTTACTGAATGGGCTCGGGCGCTATACTGTATATACCGTATACTGGGCTGGGTCTTACTGAATGGGCTCGGGTGCTATACTGTATATACCGTATACTGGGGTGGGTCTTACTGAATGGGCTCGGGTGCTATACTGTATATACCGTATACTGGGGTGGGTCTTACTGAATGGGCTCGGGCGCTATACTGTATATACCGTATACTGGGGTGGGTCTTACTGAATGGGCTCGGGCGCTATACTGTATATACCGTATACTGGGGTGGGTCTTACTGAATGGGCTCGGGTGCTATACTGTATATACCGTATACTGGGGTGGGTCTTACTGAATGGGCTCGGGCGCTATACTGTATATACCGTATACTGGGGTGGGTCTTACTGAATGGGCTCGGGTGCTATACTGTATATACCGTATACTGGGGTGGGTCTTACTGAATGGGCTCGGGTGCTATACTGTATATACCGTATACTGGGGTGGGTCTTACTGAATGGGCTCGGGCGCTATACTGTATATACCGTATACTGGGGTGGGTCTTACTGAATGGGCTCGGGTGCTATACTGTATATACCGTATACTGGGCTGGGTCTTACTGAATGGGCTCGGGTGCTATACTGTATATACCGTATACTGGGGTGGGTCTTACTGAATGGGCTCGGGTGCTATACTGTATATACCGTATACTGGGCTGGGTCTTACTGAATGGGCTCGGGTGCTATACTGTATATACCGTATACTGGGCTGGGTCTTACTGAATGGGCTCGGGTGCTATACTGTATATACCGTATACTGGGCTGGGTCTTACTGAATGGGCTCGGGTGCTATACTGTATATACCGTATACTGGGGTGGGTCTTACTGAATGGGCTCGGGTGCTATACTGTATATACCGTATACTGGGCTGGGTCTTACTGAATGGGCTCGGGTGCTATACTGTATATACCGTATACTGGGCTGGGTCTTACTGAATGGGCTCGGGTGCTATACTGTATATACCGTATACTGGGGTGGGTCTTACTGAATGGGCTCGGGTGCTATACTGTATATACCGTATACTGGGGTGGGTCTTACTGAATGGGCTCGGGCGCTATACTGTATATACCGTATACTGGGGTGGGTCTTACTGAATAGGCTCGGGCGCTATACTGTATATAGCGTATACTGGGGTGGGTCTTACTGAATGGGCTCGGGTGCTATACTGTATATACCGTATATTGGGCTGGGTCTTACTGAATGGGCTCGGGTGCTATACTGTATATACCGTATACTGGGGTGGGTCTTACTGAATGGGCTCGGGTGCTATACTGTATATACCGTATACTGGGCTGGGTCTTACTGAATGGGCTCGGGTGCTATACTGTATATACCGTATACTGGGCTGGGTCTTACTGAATGGGCTCGGGTGCTATACTGTATATACCGTATACTGGGGTGGGTCTTACTGAATAGGCTCGGGTGCTATACTGTATATACCGTATACTGGGGTGGGTCTTACTGAATGGGCTCGGGTGCTATACTGTATATACCGTATACTGGGCTGGGTCTTACTGAATGGGCTCGGGTGCTATACTGTATATACCGTATACTGGGCTGGGTCTTACTGAATGGGCTCGGGTGCTATACTGTATATACCGTATACTGGGGTGGGTCTTACTGAATGGGCTCGGGTGCTATACTGTATATACCGTATACTGGGGTGGGTCTTACTGAATGGGCTCGGGTGCTATACTGTATATACCGTATACTGGGGTGGGTCTTACTGAATAGGCTCGGGCGCTATACTGTATATAGCGTATACTGGGGTGGGTCTTACTGAATGGGCTCGGGTGCTATACTGTATATACCGTATATTGGGCTGGGTCTTACTGAATGGGCTCGGGTGCTATACTGTATATACCGTATACTGGGGTGGGTCTTACTGAATGGGCTCGGGTGCTATACTGTATATACCGTATACTGGGCTGGGTCTTACTGAATGGGCTCGGGTGCTATACTGTATATACCGTATACTGGGCTGGGTCTTACTGAATGGGCTCGGGTGCTATACTGTATATACCGTATACTGGGGTGGGTCTTACTGAATAGGCTCGGGTGCTATACTGTATATACCGTATACTGGGGTGGGTCTTACTGAATGGGCTCGGGTGCTATACTGTATATACCGTATACTGGGCTGGGTCTTACTGAATGGGCTCGGGTGCTATACTGTATATACCGTATACTGGGCTGGGTCTTACTGAATGGGCTCGGGTGCTATACTGTATATACCGTATACTGGGGTGGGTCTTACTGAATGGGCTCGGGTGCTATACTGTATATACCGTATACTGGGCTGGGTCTTACTGAATGGGCTCGGGTGCTATACTGTATATACCGTATACTGGGCTGGGTCTTACTGAATGGGCTCGGGTGCTATACTGTATATACCGTATACTGGGCTGGGTCTTACTGAATGGGCTCGGGTGCTATACTGTATATACCGTATACTGGGGTGGGTCTTACTGAATGGGCTCGGGTGCTATACTGTATATACCGTATACTGGGGTGGGTCTTACTGAATGGGCTCGGGTGCTATACTGTATATACCGTATACTGGGCTGGGTCTTACTGAATAGGCTCGGGCGCTATACTGTATATACCGTATACTGGGGTGGGTCTTACTGAATGGGCTCGGGTGCTATACTGTATATACCGTATACTGGGGTGGGTCTTACTGAATGGGCTCGGGTGCTATACTGTATATACCGTATACTGGGCTGGGTCTTACTGAATGGGCTCGGGTGCTATACTGTATATACCGTATACTGGGCTGGGTCTTACTGAATGGGCTCGGGTGCTATACTGTATATACCGTATACTGGGGTGGGTCTTACTGAATGGGCTCGGGTGCTATACTGTATATACCGTATACTGGGCTGGGTCTTACTGAATGGGCTCGGGTGCTATACTGTATATACCGTATACTGGGGTGGGTCTTACTGAATGGGCTCGGGTGCTATACTGTATATACCGTATACTGGGGTGGGTCTTACTGAATGGGCTCGGGTGCTATACTGTATATACCGTATACTGGGCTGGGTCTTACTGAATGGGCTCGGGTGCTATACTGTATATACCGTATACTGGGCTGGGTCTTACTGAATGGGCTCGGGTGCTATACTGTATATACCGTATACTGGGGTGGGTCTTACTGAATGGGCTCGGGTGCTATACTGTATATACCGTATACTGGGGTGGGTCTTACTGAATGGGCTCGGGTGCTATACTGTATATACCGTATACTGGGGTGGGTCTTACTGAATGGGCTCGGGTGCTATACTGTATATACCGTATACTGGGCTGGGTCTTACTGAATGGGCTCGGGTGCTATACTGTATATACCGTATACTGGGGTGGGTCTTACTGAATGGGCTCGGGCGCTATACTGTATATACCGTATACTGGGGTGGGTCTTACTGAATAGGCTCGGGCGCTATACTGTATATAGCGTATACTGGGGTGGGTCTTACTGAATGGGCTCGGGTGCTATACTGTATATACCGTATATTGGGCTGGGTCTTACTGAATGGGCTCGGGTGCTATACTGTATATACCGTATACTGGGGTGGGTCTTACTGAATGGGCTCGGGTGCTATACTGTATATACCGTATACTGGGCTGGGTCTTACTGAATGGGCTCGGGTGCTATACTGTATATACCGTATACTGGGCTGGGTCTTACTGAATGGGCTCGGGTGCTATACTGTATATACCGTATACTGGGCTGGGTCTTACTGAATGGGCTCGGGTGCTATACTGTATATACCGTATACTGGGGTGGGTCTTACTGAATGGGCTCGGGTGCTATACTGTATATACCGTATACTGGGGTGGGTCTTACTGAATGGGCTCGGGTGCTATACTGTATATACCGTATACTGGGCTGGGTCTTACTGAATGGGCTCGGGTGCTATACTGTATATACCGTATACTGGGCTGGGTCTTACTGAATGGGCTCGGGTGCTATACTATATATACCGTATACTGGGGTGGGTCTTACTGAATGGGCTCGGGTGCTATACTGTATATACCGTATACTGGGCTGGGTCTTACTGAATGGGCTCGGGTGCTATACTATATATACCGTATACTGGGGTGGGTCTTACTGAATGGGCTCGGGTGCTAAACTGTATATACCGTATACTGGGGTGTTTTAGAATACCGACGGTATGATTTTCAATTCCGTAAAATAAATTCAGCGTGGCGCCCTAAAGCTCAGGGGGGTGCATTCTACGCCTCTGCTTATAAGTGAACTATCTATCTCAGGTCTCCAGCGAGACATTTGGTTTTGTAACTTCCTAGCTAAGTGGCTAGATGTCAAGAACTAGCTTCTTGGTTAAAGCAGCGACAATCAATCCCCTCCTGGATCAAGAACCTTGCTGCCTACATGGCCTGCTGGCTACATGGTCTGCTGGCTACATGGTCTGCTGGCTACATGGCCTGCTGGCTACATGGCCTGCTGGCTACATTCCCTGATGGCTACATTCCCTGCTGGCTACATGGCCTGCTGGCTACATGGCCTGCTGGCTACATGGTCTGCTGGCTACATGGCCTACTGGCTACATGGCCTACTGGCTACATGGCCTGCTGCCTACATGGCCTGCTGGCTACATGGTCTGCTGGCTACATGGTCTGCTGGCTACATGGTCTGCTGGCTACATGGTCTGCTGGCTACATGGTCTGCTGGCTACATGGCCTGCTGGCTACATGTCTGCTGGCTACATGTCTGCTGCCTACATGGCCTGCTGGCTACATGGCCTGCTGCCTACATGGCCTGCTGCCTACATGGCCTGCTGGCTACATGGTCTGCTGCCTACATGGTCTGCTGCCTACATGGCCTGCTGCCTACATGGCCTGCTGCCTACATGGCCTGCTGGCTACATGGCCTGCTGGCTACATGGCCTGCTGGCTACATGGCCTGCTGGCTACATGGTCTGCTGGCTACATGGCCTGCTGGCTACATGGCCTGCTGGCTACATGTCTGCTGGCTACATGTCCTGCTGGCTACATGGTCTGCTGGCTACATGTCCTGCTGGCTACATGACCTGCTGGCTACATGGTCTACTGGCTACATGGTCTGCTGGCTACATGGCCTGCTGGCTACATGGCCTGCTGGCTACATGGCCTGCTGGCTACATGGTCTGCTGGCTACATGGCCTGCTGGCTACATGGCCTGCTGCCTACATGGCCTGCTGCCTACATGGCCTGCTGGCTACATTTTGTTTTGGAAGTCAAAAAAATTAAGTAATACCTCATCCCTGGGTTGGTACAGGAATGGTGTGAAAGTCTGGATACCACCCTAATACTGTATAGTGTAGCTAAATAAGCAAGTTGTCTAACTATCCCTGTCTATAATTAGCATCTCTTTCTCTCATTAGGATTTACATGGAGAAAGACTCTCAGTCCAGTACTGAGCTGCTGCAGCCTGTCAACCTGCTCCTAACAGTGAAGAGGAACCTGGCTGCAGCATGGTACCAGAAGATGGCTGCCATAGAGGTAGACGGAGACCTCAAGCCCATGAAGGTAGGAGCTAACAGGAACCATAGAGGTAGACGGAGACCTCAAGCCCATGAAGGTAGGAGCTAACAGGAACCATAGAGGTAGACGGAGAGGAGCTAACAGTAACCATAGAGGTAGACGGAGAGGAGCTAACAGTAACCATAGAGGTAGACGGAGAGGACCTAACAGTAACCATAGAGGTAGACAGAGACCTCAAGCCCATGAAGGTAGGAGCTAACAGTAACCATAGAGGTAGACGGAGAGGAGCTAACAGTAACCATAGAGGTAGACAGAGACCTCAAGCCCATGAAGTTAGGAGCTAACAGTAACCATAAAGGTAGACGGAGAGGACCTAACAGTAACCATAGAGGTAGACAGAGACCTCACGCCCATGAAGGTAGGAGCTAACAGGAACCATAGAGGTAGACGGAGAGGAGCTAACAGTAACCATAGAGGTAGACAGAGACCTCACGCCCATGAAGGTAGGAGCTAACAGGAACCATAGAGGTAGACGGAGACCTCAAGCCCATGAAGGTAGGAGCTAACAGGAACCATAGAGGTAGACGGAGAGGAGCTAACAGTAACCATAGAGGTAGACAGAGACCTCACGCCCATGAAGGTAGGAGCTAACAGGAACCATAGAGGTTGCCAGCAGCATACCACCCTGCATACCACTGCTGGCTTGCTTCTGAAGCTAAGCAGGGTTGGTCCTGGTCAGTCCCTGGATGGGAGACCAGGTGCTGCTGGAAGTGGTGTTGGAGGGCCAGTAGGAGGCACTCTTTCCTCTGGTCTAAACAAAGATCCCAATGCCCCAGGGCAGTGATTGGGGACACTGCTCTGTGTAGGGTGCCGTCTTTCGGATGGGACGTTAAACGGGTGTCCTGACTCTCTGAGGTCATTAAAGATCCCATGGCACTTATCGTAAGAGTAGGGGTGTTAACCCCGGTGTCCTGGCTAAATTCCCAATCTGGCCCTCAACCATCACGGTCACCTAATAATCCCCAGTTTACAATTGGCTCATTCATCCCCCTCCTCTCCCCTGTAACTATTCCCCAGGTCGTTGCTGCAAATGAGAACGTGTTCTCAGTCAACTTACCTGGTAAAATAACGGTAAAATAAATAAATAAAAAATAAATAGAGGTAGACAGAGACCTCACGCCCATGAAGGTAGGAGCTAACAGGAACCATAGAGGTAGACAGAGACCTCAAGCCCATGAAGGTAGGAGCTAACAGGAACCATAGAGATAGACAGAGACCTCAAGCCCATGAAGGTAGGAGCTAACAGGAACCATAGAGGTAGACAGAGACCTCAAGCCCATGAAGGTAGGAGCTAACAGGAACCATAGAGGTAGACGGAGACCTCACGCCCATGAAGGTAGGAGCTAACAGGAACCATAGAGGTAGACAGAGACCTCAAGCCCATGAAGGTAGGAGCTAACAGGAACCATAGAGGTAGACAGAGACCTCAAGCCCATGAAGGTAGGAGCTAACAGTAACCATAGAGGTAGACAGAGAGGAGCTAACACTAACTGCAATCATGTCTTCCCCTCGAAAGGAGTGGTTAGATAAAGATCTGTTTTGATACCAAGATATTTGTATTGTAGCAGAGAAGCTGATTGAAGTTATCTTTACTCGTGTAGTAATGTCACCCTCTCTGATACCTGAAGTAACTATTTCCTTCAAGTCATAATAGCTGAGCTTTCATGATTCAGTCATATTGATGGTTGACCTCAGGTGGGAGAATGGTACTGGTAAGTTGTAGCTAGTTAAATGTGTGCAATGTCGTCCCCTTCCTTTAGACTTGAAGTAGCTTTGTCTCTTAAACCATAACAGCCGAGCGTTGATGATTTAGTCACACTAACTAACTTCTGACTTCTGCTTGCAGCCTGGTTTGGAATGTAAGGTACATGCTACAGTCCTCGACAGTAAGATAATCAAGGCATGTAAGGTACATGCTACAGTCCTCTAGGGTTTGACCCTAAGATAATCAAGGCCGGTAGCCTAGCGGTTAAGAGCGTTGGGTCAGTAACCGAAAGGTCACTGGTTCAAATATGTCGATGTGCCCTTGAGCAAGGCACTTAACCCTAATTGCTCCTGTAAGTCACTCTGGATGAAAGCGTCTGCTAAATGACTAAAATGTAAATGTAAAATTGTCAGCAAATTAGCAACGGCAACATTAGCTTTACCTATAGCAACATTAGCATTAGCAAAGGCAACATTAGCTTGATCTATAGCAACATTATCATTAGCAAGATCTATAGCAACATTATCATTAGCAAAGGCAACATTAGCTTTACCTATAGCAACATTAGCATTAGCAAAGGCAACATTAGCTTGATCTATAGCAATATTATCATTAGCAAAGGCAACATTAGCTTTACCTATAGCAACATTAGCTTTACCTATAGCAACATTAGCATTAGCAAAGACAACATTAGCATTAGCAAAGGCAACATTAGCATTAGGCCGAACAAAGTTGATTTACAGTGTAACGAATATCCTGCTTCACATAAAAAAAGCGATTAATTTGATTAATATGAATCAATTATTTTAGACCATTATTTTGGATGAAACTAACGATTCACTTCGCCGTTGTAGTAGTTGGGATTCGGTTCAATCCACTGTGAATTGAATCATGTGAGTCAAAATAATCATTTGTGAATTGCGAACATTAATTTTAGGGGAAAAAAAGATTAGCTGTAGCCTTTTGTTGTTATGTGGCAAAATGTGTTTTGTCGATACTTCAAGTTGATTTCGTCATTCAATTTATGGGACATTGCAACGTAATAGATGCTAGTCAGGTAAGATAAATATGACTAAACTAGAAGAAGTACATTTCCTGAAGAAAATGTGTTGTGCTTGCTTCAGCTGTCTAAAAAGGTCTGTATGCTAGTGAGAGCAACGTTAGCATTAGCTACAGCTCCATCCTATACGTCTCCCTGTCTGTCCAAGTTATTTAGAGGCTCCTCTAGTTATGAGAAACATTAGCATTAGCTACAGCTATAGTCTCCTGTCTGTCAAGTTATTTAGAGGCTCCTCTAGTTATGAGCAGCATTAGCATTAGCTACAGCTACATCCTATAGTCTCCTGTCTGTCCAAGTTATTTAGAGGCTCCTCTAGTTATGAGCAGCATTAGCTACAGCTCCATCCTATATATCTCCTGTCTGTCCCAAGTTATTTAGAGGCTCCTCTAGTTATGAGCAGCATTAGCATTAGCTACAGCTCCATCCTATACGTCTCCCTGTCTGTCCTCAAGTTATTTAGAGGCTCCTCTAGTTATGAGCAGCATTAGCATTAGCTACAGCTCCATCCTATACGTCTCCCTATCTGTCCAAGTTATTTCGAGGCTCCTCTAGTTATGAGCAGCATTAGCATTAGCTACAGCTACACCCTATACGTCTCCTGTCTGTCCTCAAGTTATTTAGAGGCTCCTCTAGTTATGAGCAGCATTAGCATTAGCTACAGCTCCATCCTATACGTCTCCCTGTCTGTCCTCAAGTTATTTCGAGGCTCGTCTAGTTATCAGCTATTGGGAGATGTGTTAAATATAGAATTCAAGCTGAAGCAGTTGGTTATCGTCAGAATAGGGCTGATTACTTTAGTGGGCTGCTATATATATTTCAGCTAGCACATCAATTATTTTAAAAAATGGCTGAACTGTGTCTCAAACTGTGCTCTCCAGCTCCTGACACCAATGTAGTTAATTAGACGGGTACCCTGATCAGGACTCAAACTGTGGTTCCTATAACTGTCATTCCAAAACCATTATACCAAAAGACTAAAATGTTGTGGTGATGTCACCACTAGGTGTTGTAAAAAAGGTTGTTTAGTATTTTTACAAGGGGTTCCAAATTGTATATATTTTTTAAAATATATTTTTTATTTTATCTGCTCGCTCGCCTCACTTTAAAAAAAATGAAATCCGTTAAACAGTAAATCAACTTTGTATTGCCTTGTGCCGCGTTCACGTCATGTCGGGAACTCGTAAATATGACCTTCCTACTGTGAAAAATGCACGTGAACGTCCCTCCAACTCGTAATTACAACTAGAGATCTCTGGACACCGATCTTTCCCACATGCCTAACTCTGGTTTGAAAATGGCAACAAACATTGCCACGATTTCGTCTGTCAATGGTGAGAATGGTTCTTGCGTTTCTTCCGATCTCCGAGCAAGTGGCAAGTGAACGCTCCAAGTCGTTCCTCCGAAATAACAAGTCGTTCCTCCGATCACTCTGACATGATGTGAACGCGGCATTAGCTACAGCATTATTGGCTTTAGCAACAGCAACATTAGCATTATGTCTCCTGTCTCTCCTCAAGTTATTTAGAGGCTCCTCTAGTTATGAGCAGCATTAGCATTAGCTACAGCTCCATCCTATACATCTCCCTGTCTGTCCTCAAGTTATTTAGAGGCTCCTCTAGTTATGAGCAGCATTAGCATTAGCTACAGCTCCATCCTATACGTCTCCTGTCTGTCCTCAAGTTATTTAGAGGCTCCTCTAGTTATGAGCAGCATTAGCATTAGCTACAGCTCCATCCTATATGTCTCCTGTCTCTCCTCAAGTTATTTAGAGGCTCCTCTAATTATGAGCAGCATTAGCATTAGCTACAGCTACATCCTCTCTGTTCTTGTGTCTCTTCAGGTTAACTAGTATTAGTGATATTAGCATTAGCAACCATTAGCATTAGCTTCAGCTACATCCTCTCTGTGCTTGTGTCTCTTCAGGTTAACTAGTATTAGTGACATTAGCATTAGCAACCATTAGCTACATCCTCTGTTCTTGTCTCTTCAGGTTAACTAGTATTAGTGACATTAGCATTGCGTATAGCTACATCCTCTCTGTGCTTGTGTCTCTTCAGGTTAACTAGTATTAGTGATATTAGCATTAGCAACCATTAGCATTAGCTCCAGCTACATATCCTCTCTGTCGTCTGTTCTCCCCAGGTTGCCCTGAGTCAGGACGACCTAACAGTCCTGTTGAGGATCCTGATGGAGAACATTGGAGAAGCCAGCGGTCTGCAGCCAGACCAACACACCAGCCCCGACACGGCAGCCCTGAAACACAAGACTACGCTGATGCTCAAAACAGACTACCCCAAAGGTCAGAGGTCACGAGCGTGTGTGTAATGTATCGACTTGAGTCCTGAGTGTGTTAATTCTTCTGACCGTGTTTCTGTTCTCTCCTCGTCCTTCAGATGGTGTTGAGAACATGGTTGAACTTCCAGAACAACCGGTAGAAGAGGAACCCCTGGAAACCATGAAGTTTACCTTCAACATAGAGTCCCTGGGACTGGTCCTGTACAGCAATGACTCTAAACAGGTACGTATCTATAGGTGATGTAGCCCAGTCTCACTAAACAGGTACGTATCTATAGGTGTTGTAGCTCAGTCTCACTAAACAGGTACGTATCTATAGGTGATGTAGCCCAGTCTCACTAAACAGGTACGTATCTATAGGTGTTGTAGCCCAGTCTCACTAAACAGGTACGTATCTATAGGTGATGTAGCCCAGTCTCACTAAACAGGTACGTATCTATAGGTGATGTAGCTCAGTCTCACTAAACAGGTACGTACCTATAGGTGATGTAGCCCAGTCTCACTAAACAGGTACGTATCTATAGGTGATGTAGCCCAGTCTCACTAAACAGGTACGTATCTATAGGTGATGTAGCCCAGTCTCACTAAACAGGTACGTATCTATAGGTGATGTAGCCCAGTCTCACTAAACAGGTACGTATCTATAGGTGTTGTAGCCCAGTCTCACTAAACAGGTACGTATCTATAGGTGATGTAGCCCAGTCTCACTAAACAGGTACGTACCTATAGGTGATGTAGCCCGGTCTCACTAAACAGGTATGTACCTATAGGTGTTGTAGCTCAGTCTCACTTCTAATGTACTCTATGGAGGAACCGGGGGAAGTGGGCCTTGTTCAGCGCTGGCGTCAGTAATGACAGTCATTTCCTCATAATGTCCTCTCTGCTCTCCAAGCCCTGGGTAATTAGATAAAGACATGATGAGGGGGAAGCGTTTCAACAGCTACCAAACACCAGTCATTACTGTCCAACATGACCCTATGGTAATAACCTTGTAATGACTCTGTGGTAATGACCTTGTAATGACCTTGTAATGACCTTGTAATGACTCTCGGTAGTTCCCCCAGTGGTTCGCTGATGTTTCAAAGGGACAACTAGGTTGGTTTATGGACAGATTGTATGTCTTGTTTCCCCATTTCCAAGGTGTCAGCAGTGTCTCAACACCAGGAGAGGCTGTGTCTTGGAGAGTTGACCCTTCACCTGATGAAGGCTTCAGGGAAGATGTTTAACAACGGAGCCATGGAGGTCTCTACCATCCTCACCGCCTGCACCCTGGACGACATGAGGACGGGCGTACAGAGAGTCACCTCGCGGTTAGTCTCACGCTTCCCCCCGCCAGACGTCACACCATATCGTCGTTGGGAGAGTCACGGCTGGGGTGGAGGATACCTCCGGTTAAACTAGTGCATTATACTGCTGGGTTGTGTTCTGTACGGTACCAGTCGGGTCGGTCTCAATACTGCTGGGTTGTGTTCTGTACGGTACCAGTCGGGTCGGTCTCAATACTACTGGGTTGTGTTCTGTACAGTACCAGTCGGGTCGGTCTCAATACTACTGGGTTGTGTTCTGTAGAGTCGGGTCGGTCTCAATACTACTGGGTTGTGTTCTGTACGGTACCAGTCGGGTCGGTCTCAATACTGCTGGGTTGTGTTCTGTACGGTACCAGTCGGGTCGGTCTCAATACTACTGGGTTGTGTTCTGTACAGTACCAGTCGGGTCGGTCTCAATACTACTGGGTTGTGTTCTGTAGAGTCGGGTCGGTCTCAATACTACTGGGTTGTGTTCTGTACGGTACCAGTCGGGTCAGTCTCAATACTACTGGGTTGTGTTCTGTATAGTACCAGTCGGGTCGGTCTCAATACTACTGGGTTGTGTTCTGTAGGGTACCAGTCGGGTCGGTCTCAATACTACTGGGTTGTGTTCTGTACGGTACCAGTCGGGTCAGTCTCAATACTACTGGGTTGTGTTCTGTACGGTACCAGTCGGGTCGGTCTCAATACTACTGGGTTGTGTTCTGTACGGTACCAGTCGGGTCGGTCTCAATACTACTGGGTTGTGTTCTGTATAGTACCAGTCGGGTCGGTCTCAATACTACTGGGTTGTGTTCTGTAGGGTACCAGTCGGGTCGGTCTCAATACTACTGGGTTGTGTTCTGTACAGTCGGGTCGGTCTCAATACTACTGGGTTGTGTTCTGTACGGTACCAGTCGGGTCGGTCTCAATACTACTGGGTTGTGTTCTGTACAGTACCAGTCGGGTCGGTCTCAATACTACTGGGTTGTGTTCTGTACAGTACCAGTCGGGTCGGTCTCAATACTACTGGGTTGTGTTCTGTACGGTACCAGTCGGGTCGGTCTCAATATTACTGGGTTGTGTTCTGTACGGTACCAGTCGGGTCGGTCTCAATACTACTGGGTTGTGTTCTGTACAGTACCAGTCGGGTCGGTCTCAATACTACTGGGTTGTGTTCTGTACGGTACCAGTCGGGTCGGTCTCAATACCTCTGGGTTGTGTTCTGTACGGTACCAGTCGGGTCGGTCTCAATACTACTGGGTTGTGTTCTGTACAGTCGGGTCGGTCTCAATACTACTGGGTTGTGTTCTGTAGGGTACCAGTCGGGTCGGTCTCAATATTACTGGGTTGTGTTCTGTACGGTACCAGTCGGGTCGGTCTCAATACTACTGGGTTGTGTTCTGTACAGTACCAGTCGGGTCGGTCTCAATACTACTGGGTTGTGTTCTGTACAGTACCAGTCGGGTCGGTCTCAATACTACTGGGTTGTGTTCTGTACGGTACCAGTCGGGTCGGTCTCAATACTACTGGGTTGTGTTCTGTATAGTACCAGTCGGGTCGGTCTCAATACTACTGGGTTGTGTTCTGTACGGTACCAGTCGGGGCGGTCTCAATACTACTGGGTTGTGTTCTGTACGGTACCAGTCGGGTCGGTCTCAATACTACTGGGCTGTGTTCTGTACGGTACCAGTCGGGTCGGTCTCAATACTACTGGGTTGTGTTCTGTAGAGTCGGGTCGGTCTCAATACTACTGGGTTGTGTTCTGTACGGTACCAGTCGGGTCGGTCTCAATACTACTGGGTTGTGTTCTGTACAGTCGGGTCAGTCTCAATACTACTGGGTTGTGTTCTGTACGGTACCAGTCGGGTCGGTCTCAATACTACTGGATTGTGTTCTGTACAGTACCAGTCGGGTCGGTCTCAATACTACTGGGCTGTGTTCTGTACAGTCGGGTCGGTCTCAATACTACTGGGCTGTGTTCTGTACAGTACCAGTCGGGTCGGTCTCAATGTATCGATTGTTGGATTGATTAATTTTGATATGTAACCTCATGTTTGCCCAAACCCCTCAGGATGCTGGGTAAGCGTGACGAGACGAGCGAGGAAGCCATGATAGACGTGACGTACACGCAGAGTGCCAGCGAGCGCCAGGTGGTGGCGGTGTTACAGAAGCTCTATCTGTGTGCCAGCGTTGAGTTTCTCATGGCAGTGGCAGACTTCTTCATTCAGGCCCTGCCCCAGAGCTCTGCCCAGGACGTGCCCACTAACACCCTGCTAGCCCTGCCAGACCTGGCCAAGACCTCCCAGCTACCCCTCAAACAGCTGGCCGAGCTTCGGGATAGAGCCACCACTGACCCCAGAACAGGTAAGGGGAGAGAGACAGAGGGTGGGGGAAATAAATGACAAACAGAAAACTATACAGCCATTCAATGTTCATAGGATTTCCTTTTGGTGTGGAGTGATGGGAATGTATTGTGATGGCTACAGTGTATTGGTGTGGAGTGATGGCTACAGTGTTTTGGTGTGGAGTGATGGCTACAGTGTTTTGGTGTGGAGTGATGGCTACAGTGTTTTGGTGTGCAGTGATGGCTAGGGTGTTTTGGTGTGGAGTGATGGCTACAGTGTTTTGGTGTGGAGTGATGGCTACAGTGTTTTGGTGTGGAGTGATGGTAATGTATTGTGATGGCTACAGTGTTTTGGTGTGTAGTGATGGTAATGTCTTGTGATGGCTACAGTGTATTGGTGTAGAGTGATGGTAATGTATTGTGATGGCTACAGTGTATTGGTGTAGAGTGATGGTAATGTATTGTGATGGCTACAGTGTTTTGGTGTGGAGTGATGGTCATGTATTGTGATGGCTACAGTGTATTGGTGTGGAGTGATGGTAATGTATTGTGATGGCTACAGTGTATTGGTGTGTAGTGATGGTAATGTATTGTGATGGCTACAGTGATTTGGTGTGTAGTGATGGTAATGTATTGTGATGGCTACAGTGTATTGGTGTGTAGTGATGGTAATGTATTGTGATGGCTACAGTGTATTGGTGTGGAGTGATGGTAATGTATTGTGATGGCTACAGTGTATTGGTGTGGATGGATGGTAATGTATTGTGATGGCTACAGTGTTTTGGTGTGTAGTGATGGTAATGTCTTGTGATGGCTACAGTGTATTGGTGTAGAGTGATGGTAATGTATTGTGATGGCTACAGTGTATTGGTGTAGAGTGATGGTAATGTATTGTGATGGCTACAGTGTATTGGTGTAGAGTGATGGTAATGTATTGTGATGGCTACAGTGTATTGGTGTAGAGTGATGGTAATGTATTGTGATGGCTACAGTGTTTTGGTGTGGAGTGATGGTAATGTATTGTGATGGCTACAGTGTTTTGGTGTGTAGTGATGGTAATGTCTTGTGATGGCTACAGTGTATTGGTGTGTAGTGATGGTAATGTCTTGTGATGGCTACAGTGATTTGGTGTGGAGTGATGGTAATGTATTGTGATGGCTACAGTGTTTTGGTGTGGAGTGATGGTAATGTATTGTGATGGCTACAGTGTATTGGTGTGGAGTGATGGTAATGTATTGTGATGGCTACAGTGTTTTGGTATGGAGTGATGGTAATGTATTGTGATGGCTACAGTGTTTTGGTGTGGAGTGATGGTAATGTATTGTGATGGCTACAGTGTTTTGGTGTGGAGTGATGGTAATGTATTGTGATGGCTCCAGTGTATTGGTGTGGAGTGATGGTAATGTATTGTGATGGCTACAGTGTTTTGGTGTGGAGTGATGGTAATGTATTGTACATTGTGTTTTCTTTACCTTTCTATATTCTTCCTTCAGTTTCATACCTGACAGGATATGTGTATCCTCACCCTCTCTCTCTACCCTCCATACCAAATAGGATTCTGTTCTTAACTGACTTGCCTAGTTAAATAAAGGTTACATTTAAAACATGTAAATACCAAATATTAGGCTATGTGCAGTGGAGAGGTAATGTTTCTCCCCCCTCTCTCTACCCTCCAGTCCCAGGACCAAGCTGAGTGCTGTCATACTAGACCCAGAGGTGATGTTTCTCCCCTCCTCTCTCCCCCCAGGCTCCAGTCCCAGGACCAAGCTGCGTGCTGTCATACTAGACCCAGAGGTGATGTTTCTCCCCTCCTCTCTCCCCCCAGGCTCCAGTCCCAGGACCAAGCTGCGTGCTGTCATACTAGACCCAGAGCTGATGTTTCTTCCCTCCTCTCTCTCCCCCAGGCTCCAGTCCCAGGACCAAGCTGCGTGCTGTCATACTAGACCCAGAGGTGATGTTTCTCCCCTCCTCCCTCCCCCCAGGCTCCAGTCCCAGGACCAAGCTGCGTGCTGTCATACTAGACCCAGAGCTGATGTTTCTTCCCTCCTCTCTCTCCCCCAGGCTCCAGTCCCAGGACCAAGCTGCGTGCTGTCATACTAGACCCAGAGGTGATGTTTCTCCCCTCCTCTCTCTCCCCCAGGCTCCAGTCCCAGGACCAAGCTGCGTGCTGTCATACTAGACCCAGAGCTGATGTTTCTTCCCTCCTCTCTCTCCCCCAGGCTCCAGTCCCAGGACCAAGCTGCGTGCTGTCATACTAGACCCAGAGGTGATGTTTCTCCCCTCCTCTCTCCCCCCAGGCTCCAGTCCCAGGACCAAGCTGCGTGCTGTCATACTAGACCCAGAGCTGATGTTTCTTCCCTCCTCTCTCTCCCCCAGGCTCCAGTCCCAGGACCAAGCTGCGTGCTGTCATACTAGACCCAGAGGTGATGTTTCTCCCCTCCTCTCTCCCCCAGGCTCCAGTCCCAGGACCAAGCTGCGTGCTGTCATACTAGACCCAGAGGTGGTGTTTGTGGCTAACCTGATGAGTGCGGACGCTCCGGCCCTGGTGGCCTCCTTCCAATGTGACTTCAGTCTGAAGCTAGAGCCTGGGGGAGGGGCCTCCGGGGCCCCTGGGGGACAAAGCATGACGGCCAACCTCAGAGAGCTCAAAGTTCTGGCCTGTCCTTTCATCAGGACCAATGAGAACAAGGTGGTCACCACGGTGAGCATAAAATAGCTTTTAATAGACGTTTTTTTTGAAAACCCTCTACACGTCTAATGTAACTACTGTAAGGCATCAGCTGGGATGACGCATGATTCAAAGCTATTTGCAATTAGCGTTTTAATACGTTTTCCTTGAAAGTATATTTGAAATGAATCAACTCCCTTAATGCTTCTTTCTCATTGGTCTTCAGGTGCTACGTCCGTGTTCTGTCTTCCTGGAAACCAAAACCCACCCCGACCAACCCCTTACCGGCTCTGTGACTGTGGAGGAAGTCATTATCAAAGTAGGTTTCATCCCTTCTTTGTCAAGTTTAGTTTGGTTAAAAAAAAAGTTATGGCAGAGTGTACCAATGTGCTCTGAGTAGAGGTCTTCACGGGTCCAATGGACCTGGGGCTTTACCACCCGGACTTCATTTGCATAAATAATACATATTTATTAATAGACTAATAGCTGCCATAACTAGGTTATTTATCATCAAATATGATTACGTAATACTTGGCATGGACTGCATCGAACCAGGACGAGACGTTAACGCTAGCTAGCTAGGCTAACTGATATATACCCGAGACCCGTGATATATACCTGAGACCCGTGATATATACCCGAGACCCGTGATATATACATACCCGAGACCCGTGATATATACATACCCGAGACCCGTGATATATACATACCCGAGACCCGTGATATATACATACCCGAGACCCGTGATATATACATACCCGAGACCCGTGATATATACATACCCGAGACCCGGGATATATACATACCCGAGACCTGGGATATATACATACCCGAGACCCGTGATATATATATATACCCGAGACCCGTGATATATACCCGAGACCCGTGATATATACATACCCGAGACCCGTGATATATACATACCCGAGACCCGTGATATATACATACCCGAGACCCGTGATATATACATACCCGAGACCCGTGATATATACATACCCGAGACCTGTGATATATACATACCCGAGACCCGTGATATATACATACCCGAGACCCGTGATATACCCGAGACCCGGGATATATACATACCCGAGACCTGGGATAAATACATACCCGAGACCCGTGATATATATATATACCCGAGACCCGTGATATATACCCGAGACCCGTGATATATACATACCCGAGACCTGTGATATATACATACCCGAGACCCGTGATATATACATACCGAGACCCGTGATATATACATACCGAGACCTGTGATATATACATACCCGAGACCTGTGATATATACATACCCGAGACCTGTGATATATACATACCCGAGACCCGTGATATTATTTCGAGTTCTGGATCCGGTACCCTCTCAGGTATTCGGGTACAGGTGCATCCATGAAGACCTGTAGCTCTGAGTGCTCGGAGTGAGAAATGGTTTGAATTATTGAACCGCCTGATGCACTGAGAGGCTACTTATAAACATAGATCGTCAATCGAGATCGTCAATCGAGATCGTCATCGTCAATCGAGATTTTCAATTGATCGTCAAACATCAGAATCCGCTGACTTCCCCCGTATGAGTAAAGGATAAATAAAGTAGAAAATAAATAGCTCACACGCTCTTCCCTTCCCTCTGTCAGATCTCCCCTGTCATCCTGAACACAGTGATGACCATCACGGCAGCCATGACGGCTAAACCTAAAGACGAGGCAGCGGAGGAGGAGAAGACTGAGGTCAGCGACCTGTGGTCCACCATGAACATCTACACCTCCAACTACTGGTTCCTGGGTGTGGACTCTGCCAGCGAGGTACAGATACTACGGTCGGGGGTCAATTCCAGGTCAATTCCATTTCAATTCGGGAAGTACACTGAGAGAAATTGGAATAGGAATTTAGTTTACTTTCTGAATTGACTGGAATTTAAATTGAATACCTCTTTTAATATGTTCTATTGAGGTCTAGAACATTCTGTGCCTATACATTAACCATCTGTCCCTATACAATAACCTTCTGTCCCTATACAATAACCTTCTGTCCCTATACAATAACCTTCTGTCCCTATACAATAATCTTCTGTCCCTATACATTAACCTTCTGTCCCTATACATTAACCTTCTGTCCCTATACAATAACCTTCTGTCCCTATACAATAACATTCTGTCCCTATACATTAATCTTCTGTCCCTATACAATAACCTTCTGTCCCTATACAATAACCTTCTGTCTCGATAAAATAACCTTCTGTCCCTATACAATAACCTTCTGTCCCTATACAATAACCTTCTGTCCCTATACATTAACCTTCTGTCTCTATACATTAACCTTCTGTCCCTATACAATAACCTTCTGTCCCTATACATTAACCTTCTGTCTCTATACAATAACCTTCTGTCCCTATACAATAACCTTCTGTCCCTATACATTAACCTTCTGTCCCTATACAATAACCTTCTGTCCCTATACATTAACCTTCTGTCCCTATACAATAACCTTCTGTCTCGATACAATAACCTTCTGTCCCTATACAATAACCTTCTGTCTCGATACAATAACCTTCTGTCTCGATACAATAAACTTCTGTCCCTATACAATAACCTTCTGTCCCTATACAATAACCTTCTGTCCCTATACAATAACCTTCTGTCCCTATACATTAACCTTCTGTCCCTATACAATAACCTTCTGTCCCTATACAATAACCTTCTGTCCCTATACATTAACCTTCTGTCTCGATACAATAACCTTCTGTCTCGATACAATAACCTTCTGTCCCTATACAATAACCTTCTGTCCCTATACAATAACCTTCTGTCCCTATACAATAACCTTCTGTCCCTATACATTAACCTTCTGTCCCTATACAATAACCTTCTGTCCCTATACAATAACCTTCTGTCCCTATACAATAACCTTCTGTCTCGATACAATAACCTTCTGTCTCGATACAATAACCTTCTGTCCCTATACAATAACCTTCTGTCCCTATACAATAACCTTCTGTCCCTATACAATAACCTTCTGTCCCTATACATTAACCTTCTGTCCCTATACAATAACCTTCTGTCTCGATACAATAACCTTCTGTCCCTATACATTAACCTTCTGTCTCTATACATTAACCTTCTGTCCCTATACATTAACCTTCTGTCCCTATACATTAACCTTCTGTCCCTATACAATCAATTTTCAATCAATTTTATTTTATATAGCCCTTCGTACATCAGCTAATATCTCGAAGTGCTGTACAGACACCCAGCCTAAAACCCCAAACAGCTAGTAATGCAGGTGTAGAAGCACGGTGGCTAGGAAAAACTCCCTAGAAAGGCCAAAACCTAGGAAGAAACCTAGAGAGGAACCAGGCTATGAGGGGTGGCCAGTCCTCTTCTGGCTGTGCCGGGTGGAGATTATAACAGAACTATGCCAAGATGTTCAAAAATGTTCATAAGTGACAAGCATGGTCAAATAATAATCATGAATAATTTTCAGTTGGCTTTTCATAGCCGATCATCAAGAGTTGAAAAACAACAGGTCTGGGACAGGTGGCGGTTCCATAACCGCAGGCAGAACAGCTGAGACTGGAATAGCAGCAAGGCCAGGCGGACTGGGGACAGCAAGGAGTCACCACGGGCGGCAGTCCCGACGCATGGTCCTAGGGCCCAGGTCCTCCGAGAGAAAGAAAGAGAGAAGGAGAAAATTAGAGAGAGCCAAGATTTTCAAAATGTTCATAAATGACAAGCATGGTCAAATAATAATCAGGAATAAATCTCAGTTGGCTTTTCATAGCCGATCATTAAGAGTTGAAAACAGCAGGTCTGGGACAGGTAGGGGTTCCGTAACCACAGGCAGAACAGTTGAAACTGGAATAGCAGCAAGGCCAGGCGGACTGGGGACAGCAAGGTGTCATCATGCCCGGTAGTCCTGACGTATGGTCCTAGGGCTCAGGTTCTCAGAGAGAAAGAGAGAACGAGAGAATTAGAGAGAGCATACTTAAATTCACACAGGACACTGGATAAGACAGGAGAAGTACTCCAGGTAACCAACTGACCCTAGCCCCCCGACACATAAACTACTGCAGCATAAATACTGGAGGCTGAGACATTAATCTTCTGTCCCTATACAATAACATTCTGTCCCTATACATTAACCTTCTGTCCCTATACATTAACATTCTGTCCCTATACAATAACCTTCTGTCCCTGTCCCTATACATTAACCTTCTGTCCCTATACATTAACCTTCTGTCCCTATACATTAACCTTCTGTCCCTATACAATAACATTCTGTCCCTATACATTAACCTTCTGTCCCTATACATTAACCTTCTGTCCCTATACATTAACCTTCTGTCCCTATACATTAACCTTCTGTCTCTATACAATAACCTTCTGTCCCTATACATTAACCTTCTGTCCCTATACAATAACATTCTGTCCCTATACATTAACCTTCTGTCCCTATACATTAACCTTCTGTCTCTATACAATAACCTTCTGTCCCTATACATTAACCTTCTGTCTCTATACATTAATCTTCTGTCTCTATACAATAACATTCTGTCCCTATACATTAACCTTCTGTCCCTAGACATTAACCTTCTGTCCCTAGACATTAACCTTCTGTCCCTATACAATAACATTCTGTCCCTATACATTAACCTTCTGTCCCTATACATTAACCTTCTGTCCCTATACATTAACCTTCTGTCCCTATACATTAACCTTCTGTCTCTATACATTAACCTTCTGTCCCTATACATTAACCTTATGTCCCTATACATTAACCTTCTGTCTCTATACATTAACCTTCTGTCTCTATACAATAACATTCTGTCCCTATACATTAACCTTCTGTCCCTATACATTAACCTTCTGTCCCTATACATTAATCTTCTGTCCCTATACATTAACCATCTGTCTCTATACATTAACCTTCTGTCTCTATACAATAACCTTCTGTCCCTATACAATAACCTTCTGTCCCTATACATTAACCTTCTGTCCCTATACATTAACCGTCTGTCCCTATACATTAACCTTCTGTCCCTATACATTAACCTTCTGTCTCTATACATTAACCTTCTGTCTCTATACAATAACCTTCTGTCCCTATACAATAACCTTCTGTCCCTATACAATAACCTTCTGTCCCTATACATTAACCTTCTGTCCCTATACATTAACCGTCTGTCTCTATACAATAACCTTCTGTCCCTATACATTAACCTTCTGTCCCTATACATTAACCGTCTGTCTCTATACATTAACCTTCTGTCTCTATACATTAACCTTCTGTCTCTATACATTAATCTTCTGTCTCTATACATTAACCTTCTGTCCCTATACATTAACCTTCTGTCTCTATACATTAACCTTCTGTCTCTATACAATAACCTTCTGTCTCTATACATTAACCTTCTGTCTCTATACATTAACCTTCTGTCCCTATACATTAACCTTCTGTCCCTATACAATAACCTTCTGTCTCTATACATTAACCTTCTGTCTCTATACATTAACCTTCTGTCCCTATACATTAACCTTCTGTCCCTATACATTTACCTTCTGTCCCTATACATTTACCTTCTGTCCCTATACCTTCTGTCCCTATACATTAACCTTCTGTCCCTATACATTAACCTTCTGTCATTATACCTTCTGTCCCTATACATTAACCTTCTGTCCCTATACCTTCTGTCCCTATACCTTCTGTCCCTATACATTTACCTTCTGTCCCTATACCTTCTGTCCCTATACATTTCCCTTTGTCCCTATACATTAACTTTCTGTCCCTATACATTAACCTTCTGTCCCTATACCTTCTGTCCCTATACATTTACCTTCTGTCCCTATACCTTCTGTCCCTATACATTAACTTTCTGTCCCTATACATTAACCTTCTGTCCCTATACATTAACCTTCTGTCCCTATACCTTCTGTCCCTATACATTTACCTTCTGTCCCTATACCTTCTGTCCCTATACAATAACCTTCTGTCCCTATACATTTACCTTCTGTCCCTATACATTAACCTTCTGTCCCTATACATTAACCTTCTGTCCCTATACCTTCTGTCTCTATACATTAACCTTCTGTCTCTATACATTAACCTTCTGTCCCTATACATTAACCTTCTGTCCCTATACATTAACCTTCTGTCTCTATACATTAACCTTCTGTCTCTATACATTAACCTTCTGTCCCTATACATTAACCTTCTGTCCCTATACATTAACCTTCTGTCCCTATACCTTCTGTCCCTATACAATAACCTTCTGTCCCTATACATTAACCTTCTGTCTCTATACAATAACCTTCTGTCCCTATACATTAACCTTCTGTCCCTATACATTAACCTTCTGTCTCTATACAATAACCTTCTGTCCCTATACAATAACCTTCTGTCCCTATACATTAACCTTCTGTCCCTATACATTAACCTTCTGTCCCTATACATTAACCTTCTGTCCCTATACAATAACCTTCTGTCTCTATACATTAACCTTCTGTCTCTATACATTAACCTTCTGTCCCTATACATTAACCTTCTGTCCCTATACATTTACCTTCTGTCCCTATACATTTACCTTCTGTCCCTATACCTTCTGTCCCTATACATTAACCTTCTGTCCCTATACATTAACCTTCTGTCATTATACCTTCTGTCCCTATACATTAACCTTCTGTCCCTATACCTTCTGTCCCTATACCTTCTGTCCCTATACATTTACCTTCTGTCCCTATACCTTCTGTCCCTATACATTTCCCTTTGTCCCTATACATTAACTTTCTGTCCCTATACATTAACCTTCTGTCCCTATACCTTCTGTCCCTATACATTTACCTTCTGTCCCTATACCTTCTGTCCCTATACATTAACTTTCTGTCCCTATACATTAACCTTCTGTCCCTATACATTAACCTTCTGTCCCTATACCTTCTGTCCCTATACAATAACCTTCTGTCCCTATACATTTACCTTCTGTCCCTATACATTAACCTTCTGTCCCTATACATTAACCTTCTGTCCCTATACCTTCTGTCTCTATACATTAACCTTCTGTCTCTATACATTAACCTTCTGTCCCTATACATTAACCTTCTGTCCCTATACATTAACCTTCTGTCTCTATACATTAACCTTCTGTCTCTATACATTAACCTTCTGTCCCTATACATTAACCTTCTGTCCCTATACATTAACCTTCTGTCCCTATACCTTCTGTCCCTATACAATAACCTTCTGTCCCTATACATTAACCTTCTGTCTCTATACAATAACCTTCTGTCCCTATACATTAACCTTCTGTCCCTATACATTAACCTTCTGTCTCTATACAATAACCTTCTGTCCCTATACAATAACCTTCTGTCCCTATACATTAACCTTCTGTCCCTATACATTAACCTTCTGTCCCTATACAATAACCTTCTGTCTCTATACATTAACCTTCTGTCCCTATACATTAACCTTCTGTCCCTATACAATAACCTTCTGTCCCTATACAATAACCTTCTGTCTCTATACAATAACCTTCTGTCCCTATACATTAACCTTCTGTCTCTATACAATAACCTTCTGTCCCTATACAATAACCTTCTGTGCCGTGCCAGGAACATTTGGGGACTCCGTTTACCTCCACTATGCACCTTTGTTTTTGTATTCTCTACCTACAAATGGCATTAAACCTTAACATGACTTCCCCATCTAGGTGACGGAGAGTTTCAGTGACCAGGACGGCCGTAACTTTGGGGAGAGTTTCAAGGTGGATGTGAAGGTGATTCAGGTGACCATGGAGTCTGGTCTGGGTCACCGGACAGTTCCCCTGCTGCTGGCTGAGAGCTCTCTGACTGGGACGGCCAAGAACTGGTCCTCCCTCCTCTACCTCTGCTCTGACATGACCCTGGAGGTGAGGACCGGAGCTTTTTCACTACTCTCAAGTATCAGCCTAATGGACTTCCTCTTCCTGTACATACAGGAACTTCTCAAGTGTTTTTTTAGGAAGTCAATAGGCACACAAACAGCTTTTCTTTAGTCTTGTGAATTCCATACTTATGTAGGGATACTTGTTACCTTTGACATTCATGTATCCGGTGTGGTGCAGCGGTCTAAGGCACTGCATCTCAGTGCTAGTGGGCGTCCCATAGGGCAGGGCACAGTTGGCCCAGCGCCGTCCGGGTTTGGCCGGGGTAGGCCCGTCACTGTAAATAACAGTTTGTTCTTTAACTGACTTGCCTAGTTAAATAAAGGTTAAATAAACATTTGAAATCCTTTTGACTACCCGTGTTCTTTTGAATTTCATCATCAATAAAATGTGTTCATTGAAATTGATATAAATGTGATGGATGCTGATTTTGACACTGTGTGAATATGTTGACTGTTGACAGGTGAACTACTTCAATGAGACCCATGCTGTCTGGGAACCGCTGTTAGAGAGAGTGGAGGACGGCAAACGCAGGTGGAACCTCAAGCTAGAGGTACGCTGAATTACTCTAACCAACCTCATAGTGGAACCTCAACAACCCTAACCAACCTCATAGTGGAACCTCAACCTCGAGGTACGCTGAATAACCCTAACCAACCTCATAGTGGAACCTCAACCTCGAGGTACGCTGAATAACCCTAACCAACCTCATAGTGGAACCTCAACCTCGAGGTACGCTGAATAACCCTAACCAACCTCGTAGTGGAACTTTAACCTAAAGGTACGCTGAATTACCCTAACCAACCTCATAGTGGAACCTCAACCTCGAGGTACGCTGAATAACCCTAACCAACATGGTAGTGGAACCTCAACCTAGAGGTACGCTGAATAACCCTAACCAACCTCATAGTGGAACCTCAACCTCGAGGTACGCTGAATAACCCTAACCAACATAGTAGTGGAACCTCAACCTAGAGGTACGCTGAATAACCCTAACCAACCTCATAGTGGAACCTCAACAACCCTAACCAACCTCATAGTGGAACCTCAACCTAGAGGTATGCTGAATAACCCTAACCAACCTCGTAGTGGAACCTCAACCTAGAGGTACGCTGAGTAACCCTAACCAACCTCATAGTGGAACCTCAACAACCCTAACCAACCTCATAGTGGAACCTCAACCTAGAGGTATGCTGAGTAACCATAACCAACCTCGTAGTGGAACCTCAACCTAGAGGTACGCTGAATAACCCTAACCAACCTCATAGTGGAACCTCAACCTAGAGGTACGCTGAATAACCCTAACCAACCTCGTAGTGGAACCTCAACCAACCTCATAGTGGAACCTCAAGTTATATAAACATGATTACGCTGTAGATTAGCAAAACTCAGAAACACAATGACGTTTGTATTTAATTTAATGACCTCGTATTGATGGATGGATAGACCTACAGATCGGTATCTCTATTAATTCAGTGTTTGTGTTCACCATGTTGTCCTCCTTCACCCTGTAGATGAGGAACAATCCTGTGCAGGATAAGAGCCCTGTTCCCGGGGACGACTTCGTGGTTCTCCCCGAGCCGCGTACCGCCATCAACATCTGTTCCAGAGACACCATGAACATTACGGTCTCTAAGTGCTGCCTCAATGTCTTCACCAACCTAGCCAAGGTAGACACACACACACACCAACACACACTAGCACACACACACCAACACACACACACCAACACACACACACACCAGCAGACACACTCACACACACACACACACCAGCACACACACCAGCACACACACACACACACACACACACACACACACACACACACACACACACACACACACACACACACACACACACACACACACACACACACACACACACACCAGCAGACACACTCACACACACACACACCAGCACACACACTCACACACACCAGCACACACACTCACACACACCAGCACACACACACACCAGCACACACACACACCAGCACACACACACACCAGCACACACACCAGCACACACACACACCAGCAAACACACACACACCAGCAAACACACACGCACACACACAGCCAAGCCGGCACACCCACGTACTGTATACGTGCACACACACACACACACACACACACACACACACACACACACACACACACACACACACACACACACACACACACACACACACACACACACACACACACACACACACACACACAGGAACAGTCAACATTAGACCCATTATTCATGTCAATATGAACAGATTGAATCTGACCAGGTTAACAGTAGCTCATGCAATCTGCTTCCCTTCTGTCTGATAAAGCCACGGACGTCCTCTAGCTGTGTGATTTAGATCTTATGATTTGATTAAATCAAGCCTGGCTACCGAGTGTCGGCCTGTTGTCTGGACTAATGGGTCTGTTGTACATCATTGTACTGTCCTGACACACAACACATGACAGAGAACACTCTGTCTCCGTATAACCCGGTTCTGATGGCCAGCTGCTCATCTTCAAGGTTTTTCTTCCAATTCTTCCTATGAACGTTTGACCCGTTTTCTCAAAGCCTTAGTTAAAGCCATTCCTCAACTTAACATCCATATCATTGGTCCTGTTTTTAGACCAGGGTTCATCCAGGTCACACAAACCAACCTATTGTTTACAAGTTTGTTTACAAAATGAACAAGTTTATTAAAAAAATATATATATATAAAATTTCAGCAGGTTTATTCACAGTACAATACCGTTGTGTCATTTCTTCTCAGGCGTTCTCTGAGGGCACAGCCTCTACCTTCGACCACAGTCTGATGGAGAAGGCCCCCTTCACCATCCGTAATGCGCTGGGCATCCCCCTCACCGTGCAGCACAGTGCCAACCTGCGGGTGGTGGCGTCCTCTGGGCAGGGCAAGCTCCACGAGGTGGGGGTAGGGCAGAGCGTGGACCTGGAGTTCTCCCGGTCAGGAACCTCGACGCGGGGAAAACTGTCTGCCTTGCAGCGCCAGGAGAGCTGCCTCTTCAACCTCAGCATCTGTCAGTAGATTTATTTACACTTTTTTATTTATTTACCTTTTATTTAACTAGGCAAGTCAGTTAAGAACAAATTCTTATTTTAAATGACGGTCTAGGAACAGTAGGTTAACTGCCTTGTTCAGGGGGCAGAACAACAGATTTTTACCTTGTCAGCTCGGGGATTCGATCTTGCAACCTTTCGGTCAGTAGCTGAACAATGTCCACCGGTCTGTCTCCTCCACAGTTCCGACAGGTTACAGTGAGATCTCCAACATGGCGGTGGATAATAGATCCAGTCAGTAGCTGAACAATGTCCACCGGTCTGTCTCCTCCACAGTTCCGACAGGTTACAGTGAGATCTCCAACATGGCGGTGGATAATAGATCCAGTCAGTAGCTGAACAATGTCTACCGGTCTGTCTCCTCCACAGTTCCGACAGGTTACAGTGAGATCTCTAACCTGGCGTTGGATAAGCCTGGCAGGAGGCTGTATAACGTGAGAGATCCCGTGCTACAGGAGAACGTGTCTGTATTGCTACAGATTGACGCCTCGGAAGGAAACAAGGTCATCACTGTCCGCTCTCCGCTACAGGTCAGAAAATCACTATGGAGCTGTCCTCTATCACTCACTCTCTCTGGAGCTGTCCTCCATCACTCTCTCTCTATGGAGCTGTCCTCCATCACTCACTCTCTATGGAACTGTCCGCCATCACTCACTCACTCTCTATGGAACTGTCCGCCATCACTCACTTTCTATGGCGCTGTCCTCCATCACTCACTCACTCTCTCTGGAGCTGTCCTCCATCACTCTCTCTCTCTGGAGCTGTCCTCCATCACTCACTCTCTATGGATCTGTCCTCCATCACTCACTCACTCTCTATGGAACTGTCCGCCATCACTCACTCTCTATGGCACTGTCCTCCATCACTCACTCACTCTCTCTGGAGCTGTCCTCCTTCACTCTCTCTCTCTGGAGCTGTCCTCCTTCACTCTCTCTCTCTGGAGCTGTCCTCCATCAATCACTCTCTATGGATCTGTCCTCCATCACTCACTCACTCTCTATGGAACTGTCCGCCATCACTCACTCTCTATGGCACTGTCCTCCATCACTCACTCACTCTCTCTGGAGCTGTCCTCCTTCACTCTCTCTCTCTGGAGCTGTCCTCCATCACTCACTCTCTATGGATCTGTCCTCCATCACTCATTCTATGGAACTGTCTGCCATCACTCACTCACTCTCTATGGCACTGTCCTCCATCACTCACTCACTCTCTCTGGAGCTGTCCTCCATCACTCACTCTGGAGCTGTCCTCCATCACTCACTCTCTATGGATCTGTCCTCCATCACTCACTCACTCTCTATGGAACTGTCCGCCATCACTCACTCTCTATGGCACTGTCCTCCATCACTCACTCACTCTCTCTGGAGCTGTCCTCCTTCACTCTCTCTCTCTGGAGCTGTCCTCCATCACTCTCTCTCTATGGAGCTGTCCTCCATCACTCACTCTCTCTGGAGCTGTCCTCCATCACTCTCTCTCTATGGAGCTGTCCTCCATCACTCTCTCTCTCCGGAGCTGTCCTCCATCACTCACTCTCTATGGATCTGTCCTCCATCACTCACTCTCTATGGCACTGTCCTCCATCACTCACTCACTCTCTCTGGAGCTGTCCTCCTTCACTCTCTCTCTCTGGAGCTGTCCTCCATCACTCACTCTCTATGGATCTGTCCTCCATCACTCACTCTCTATGGCACTGTCCTCCATCACTCACTCACTCTCTCTGGAGCTGTCCTCCTTCACTCTCTCTCTATGGAGCTGTCCTCCATCACTCACTCTCTATGGAGCTGTCCTCCATCACTCACTCACTCTCTATGGAACTGTCCTCCATCACTCACTCTCTATGGAACTGTCCTCCATCACTCACTCTCTATGGAACTGTCCTCCATCACTCACTCTCTCTCTATGGATCTGTCCTCCATCACTCACTCTCTATGGAACTGTCCTCCATCACTCTCTATGGAGCTGTCCTCCATCACTCTCTCTGGATCTGTCCTCCATCACTCTCTCTGGAGCTGTCCTCCATCACTCACTCTCTATGGAACTGTCCTCCATCACTCTCTCTCTATGGAGCTGTCCTCCTCCATCACTCACTCACTCTCTATGGAGCTGTCCTCCATCACTCACTCTCTCTCTATGGAGCTGTCCTCCATCACTCTCTCTCTATGGAGCTGTCCTCCATCACTCTCTATGGAGCTGTCCTCCATCACTCTCTCTGGATCTGTCCTCCATCACTCTCTCTCTCTATGGATCTGTCCTCCTGTAGGCTATAGACACAACATCTTTCAGTAGAGAGTAACACGTCTTGTGGACATGCAACGTGAACGCAGCTGATACTAAAATACATTTAAATTTATTCAGCACTTTTCAACTACAGTAAAATCAATTGTTTTTGTTTCCATTCAGTCAAAAAAGGATGATGTCATCTTTAACTGTTTGTCAACGTGGTTTTGTGTTTCAGATCCAGAACCATTTCTCAGTGCCGTTTACCATCCTGAAGTATTGTCCCAAATCCAGAGGGATGGTTCATATAGGACTGGCAGAACCCGAGAAAGAGTCTGATGTAGCCCTGGACTCGTACAGGTAATAACCATGTTGGTAGGACAGGTAATAACCATGTTGGTAGTACAGGTAATAACCATGTTGGTAGTACAGGTAATAACCACGTTGGTATTACAGGTAATAACCATGTTGGTAGTACAGGTAATAACCATGTTGGTAGTACAGGTAATAACCATGTTGGTAATACAGGTAATAACCATGTTGGTATTACAGGTAATAACCATGTTGGTAGTACAGGTAATAACCATGTTGGTAGTACAGGTAATAACCATGTTGGTAGTCCTGGACTCGTACAGGTAATAACCATGTTGGTAGTCCTGGACTCATACAGGTAATAACCATGTTGGTAGTCCTGGACTCATACAGGTAATAACCATGTTGGTAGTCCTGGACTCATACAGGTAATAACCATGTTGGTAGTCCTGGACTCAAACAGGTAATAACCATGTTGGTAGTCCTGGACTCATACAGGTAATAACCATGTTGGTAGTCCTGGACTCCTACAGGTAATAACCATGTTGGTAGTCCTGGACTCATACAGGTAATAACCATGTTGGTAGTCCTGGACTCATACAGGTAATAACCAGGTTGGTTTCCCTGGACTCATACAGGTAATAACCATGTTGGTAGCCCTGGACTCATACAGGTAATAACCATGTTGGTAGTCCTGGACTCATACAGGTAATAACCATGTTGGTAGTCCTGGACTCATACAGGTAATAACCATGTTGGTAGTCCTGGACTCATACAGGTAATAACCATGTTGGTAGTCCTGGACTCATACAGGTAATAACCAGGTTGGTTTCCCTGGACTCATACAGGTAATAACCATGTTGGTAGCCCTGGACTCATACAGGTAATAACCATGTTGGTAGCCCTGGACTCATACAGGTAATAACCAGGTTGGTTTCCCTGGACTCATACAGGTAATAACCATGTTGGTAGTCCTGGACTCATACAGGTAATAACCATGTTGGTAGTCCTGGACTCATACAGGTAATAACCATGTTGGTAGCCCTGGACTCATACAGGTAATAACCATGTTGGTAATACAGGTAATAACCATGTTGGTAATACAGGTAATAACCATGTTGGTAGCCCTGGACTCGTACAGGTAATAACCATGTTGGTAGCCCTGGACTCATACAGGTAATAACCATGTTGGTAGCCCTGGACTCATACAGGTAATAACCATCCTGAAGTATTGTCCCAACCATGTTGGTAGCCCTGGACTCGTACAGGTAATAACCATGTTGGTAGCCCTGGACTCATACAGGTAATAACCATGTTGGTAGCCCTGGACTCATACAGGTAATAACCATCCTGAAGTATTGTCCCAACCATGTTGGTAGCCCTGGACTCGTACAGGTAATAACCATGTTGGTAGCCCTGGACTCGTACAGGGAATAACCATGTCGGTATTCCTGGACTCATACAGGTAATAACCATGTTGGTAGCCCTGGACTCATACAGGTAACAACCATGTTGGTAGTATTGTCCCAAATCCAGAGGGATGGTTAATATATGTCCTCCTCAAACAGCACACGTGTATGACACCGGGCACTAGTACTTGTGTCCACCAACGAGTGTTCGAGTAACTTCCCCTTGAATTGCCATAATTATATTTGCTACTTATCATCGTAGGAAGCGAGATACACTTTTACCGAGTGTTCTAGTAACTTCCCCTTGAATTGCCATAATTATATTTGCTTACTTATCATCGTAGGAAGCGAGATACACTTTTACCGAGTGTTCTAGTAACTTCCCCTTGAATTGCCGTAATTATATTTGCTTACTTATCATCGTAGGAAGCGAGATACACTTTTACCGAGTGTTTGCACGTGTGAGCCTTACGTCGCAAATGTACTCGAAGGACCATTCGAGTACATTTGCCACCATACATTAATTATATTGGTTACTTATCGTATGAATGGACAGCTCTATTTCAACATAGCTTCTGAAAGGCCGGTGATCGCAGCGTACAGACAAAGGATACTATTTATGAGATGCTAATCATAACCAGGAAATTAAGAGGTTGATGTGTGATGAGCTGGGCAGCTTGGGAGATCCAGGTGTCCCCTTGCTCAGTCTCGATATCCATTATCCGGCTCGAAGGACCACATTCGAGAGAGTGGCACCATAAGTATTATAGTGCTTTAAACAAGTATTTTTGTACTTTTTAAACAAGTATTCTAGTGATTTAATCAAGTATTTTAGTGCTTTTAACAAGTATTAACCCCCTAGACCCACCGGTGCATCAATATAAGTTCCATAACAAATGATTCCCCTTCAAAATCCGTCAGTTTCACCTAGAGATGTTTTTTTGCATTGGATGCGTCTCAATCCACTGCATTCACTAGTGTCGCGTTTCCTCATCTGGGGTGAAAGGTGACAGAGATAGAGCGGTGTTTGTCAGACCATTTAGAAATCCTGAAAATCACAAGCTTATTTAGCATCCGAACGGTTTGACGTACAAACTATGACTTAATTTTATGGAAAGGGTAGACTTTCACAAACACAACGGTGTTCTCCATTTTGCTCTATGATTTACAAGTGTCAAGGGACTCGTCTGAAGTCGGTACCGTCAATGTGCCAACTTCTTTGTTTGTAGCGTCAGAACCGTTTGTGCTACAAATTAGTTGAGTATCTGGAGCATCAGCATTTCTGGGTTCGGTTACAGGCTCAAAACAAAACTTTCTTCTGAAATTCGTCAGTCTATTCTTCTTCTGAGAAATGAACTATATTCCATGCGAGAAATTGCCAAGAAACTGAAGATGTCGTACAACGCTGTGTACTACTCCCTTCACAGAGCAGCAGTCTCAACGTCAACAGTGAAGAGGCGACTCCGGGATGCAAAGAAAAAGCCATATCTCAGACTTGCCAATAAAAAGAAAAGATTAAGATGGGCAAAAGCACACTGACACTGGACTGAGGAACTCTGCCTAGAAGGCCAGCATCCCAGAGTTGCCTCTTCACTGTTGACGTTGAGACGAGTGTTTTGAGGGTACTATTTAATGAAGTTGCCAGTTGAGGACTTGTGAGGCGTCTGTTTCTCAAACTAGACACTCTAATGTACTTGTCATCTTGCTCAGTTGTGCACCGGTGCCTCCCACTCCTCTTTCTATTCTGGTTAGAGCCAGTTTGCGCTGTTCTGTGAAGGGAGTAGTACACAGCGTTGTACGAGATATCTAAAAAGGCTCCTAAAATTCAAAATCAAATAGTTAAATGATCCATAGTTTGAACCATCTTAAAACAATTCTATACGTCAGCTTAGCAATTCCCAACTACTTGGACTTACAGGGGTTAAACAAATATTCTAGAACTTTAAAGAAATGTTCTAGGACTTTAAACAAATATTCTAGAACTTTAAACAAATGTTCTAGAACTTTAAACAAATGTTCTAGAACTTTAAACAAATGTTCTAGAACTTTAAACAAATGTTCTAGAACTTTAAACAAATGTTTTATACTTTTATACAGACTCCCCTGTCCTTGTTTCACTCCTCTCTCTGATGCAGATGTCAGCTAGGGTTATGTTTAACTGGATCGTTAGTTATAAAACGTGGTCTCCTCGTCTCTTCTCCCTCTACAGGTGTCAGCTCTTCCTCCAGCCAGCCGGGCGCCTGGAGGGCCTGTACGGCCCGTCGTCTACCTGTATCACCTGGAAGGAGCAGGTCCACCTGAGCTCTGAGGTGCGGTCCCTTCTCCAGTGTCCGTCGGCAGACAGCAGCTTCCTGCCCCTCCAAGTGACCACCTTGGCCACACCAGATCACCTGTCCTTCATTTCCTCCCAGCGAGAGGACGACTGGGACCCTGCCTACGTCATCCACCTCCACCCCGCTGTGACCCTCCGGAACCTGCTACCTTACAGCATCAGATACCTACTGGAGGTAGTACCACTTAGATAACCTAAACATGAAGACAGTCACTAGGCTAGAACCTAAACATGAAGACAGTCACTAGGCTAGGACCTAAACATGAAGACAGTCACTAGGCTAGGACCTAAACATGAAGACAGTCACTAGGCTAGGGCCTAAACATGAAGACAGTCACTAGGCTAGGACCTAAACATGAAGACAGTCACTAGGCTAGGACCTAAACATGAAGACAGTCACTAGGCTAGGACCTAAACATGAAGACAGTCACTAGGCTAGGACCTAAACATGAAGACAGTCACTAGGCTAGGACCTAACCCCTGACCTGTACCCTGCCTTACAGCATCAGATATATACTGGGGGTAGTACCACTTAGATAACCTAAACATGAAGACAGTCACTAGGCTAGGACCTAACTCTAGACCTGTACCCTGCCTTACAGCATCAGATACCTACTGGGGGTAGTAACACTTAGATAACCTAAACATGAAGACAATCACTAGGCTAGGACCTAACTCTAGACCTGTACCCTGCCGTATAGCATCAGATATCTACTGGGGGTAACTCTACACATTCCAGTGACTAAGGGAAGAAGGCACAGGTGTAGACTAAAAGATATATAAGCACAGAATAACAATCAGCCAGCCACTAGACTTTGATTTCATTATTTCCTGTTGTTACGCCATGTTGAGATCCCTCCACAGTGCAAAGATACTTTCCTAACGGATACATTGTCATTATGAAAAATGATCTATCCATTAATCCATCTCTCCAGGGCTCAGCAGATTTCCATGAGCTCCAGGAGGGCAGCACAGCAGACATCCTGAACGCCCGTGTAGGAGGTGAGATCATGGAGATGGTCCTGGTTAAATACCAGGGTCGCAACTGGTCCGGACGTATCCGTATCGCCCAGGACATGCAGGAGTTCTTCCCTGTGTGTTTCGCCTGCGACTCGGCGGAGAAGCTGACCGTGGACCTGAGCGTGCACGTGACGCGACAGCGTGGACGACTGGCGCTGGCGGTCTTTAGCCCCTACTGGGTCGTCAATAAGACGTCCAGGGTTCTGCAGTACCGAGCGGAGGACGTCTCCGTCAAACACGCTTCGGACTTCAGGGACGTCGTCCTCTTCTCCTTCAGGAAGAAGAACATCTTCAGCAAGAACAAGGTAGGAAAGCGTCTCACTGTCTTATTTTATTTAACCTTTATTTAACTAGGCAAGTCCGTTAAGAACAAATTCTTATTTACAATGACGGCCTAGCAAAAGGCAAAAGACCTCCTGCGGGGACGGGGCCTGGGACTAAAATAAATAAATAAATGCAATATAAATATAGGACAAAACACACATCACAACAAGAGAGACAACACAACACTACATAAAGAGAGACCTAAGACAACAACATAGCATGGCAGCAGCACATGACAACACAGCATGGTAGCAACACAACATGGTAGCAGCACAAAACATGGGACAAACATTATTGGTCACAGTCAACAGCACAAAGGGCAAGAAGGTAGAGACAACAATACTGTTGTCACCCAAAGCAGCCACAACTGTCAGTAAGAGCGTCCATGATTGAGTCTTTGAATGAAGAGATGGAGATAAAACTGTCCAGTTTGAGTGTTTGTTGCAGCTCGTTCCAGTCGCTAGCTGCAGCGAACTGAAAAGAGGAGCGACCCAGGGATGTGTGTGCTTTGGGGACCTTTAACAGAATGTGACTGGCAGAATGGGTGTTGTATGTGGAGGATGAGGGCTGCAGTAGATATCTCAGATACGGGGGGAGTGAGGCCTAAGAGGGTTTTATAAATAGGCATCAACCAGTGGGTCTTGCGATGGGTATACAGAGATGACCAGTTTACAAAGGAGTATAGAGTGCTGTGATGTGTCCTAGAAGGAGCATTGGTGGCAAATCTGACGGCTGAATGGTAAAGAACATCTAGCCGCTCGAGAGCACCTTTACCTGCCGATCTATACATTATGTCTCCGTAATCTAGCATGGGTAGGATGGTCATCTGAATCAGGGTTAGTTTGGCAGCTGGGGTGAAAGAGGAGCGATTACGATAGAGGAAACCAAGTCTAGATTTAACTTTAGCCTGCAGCTTTGATATGTGCTGAGAGAAGGACAGTGCGCCATCTAGCCATACTCCCAAGTACTTGTATGAGGTGACTACCTCAAGCTCTAAACCCTCAGAGGTTGTAATCACACCGGTGGGGAGAAGGGCATTCTTCTTACCAAACCACATGACCTTTGTTTTGGAGGTGTTCAGAACAAGGTTAAGGGCAGAGAAAGCTTGTAGGACACTAAGAAAGCTTTGTTGTAGAGCATTTAACACAAAATCCGGGGAGGGGCCAGCTGAGTATAAGACTGTATCATCTGCATATAAATGGATGAGAGAGCTTCCTACTGCCTGAGCTATGTTGTAGATGTAAATTGAGAAGAGTGTAGGGCCTTAGGATTGAGCCTTGGGGTACTCCGTTGGTGACAGGCAGATTTTCTTACTTTATACACTGCACTCTTTGAGAGAGGTAGTTAGCAAACCAAGCCAAAGACCACTCAGAGACACCAAGACTCCTTAGCCGGCCCATAAGAATGGAATGGTCTACTGTATCAAAGGCTTTGGCTAAGTCAATAAAAACAGCAGCACAACATTACTTAGAATCAAGGGCAATGGTGACATCATTGAGGACCTTTAAGGTTGCAGTGACACATCCATAACCTGAGTGGAAACCAGATTGCACCTTAAAGAAGAAAGGGTCTAAACCATCTGAACCAGATGGTTTTTTGGGGTCAAGTTTAAGGAGCTCCTTTAGCACCTCGGATTCAGTGATTGCCTGCAGGGAGAAACTTTGTAGCGGGACAGGAGGAGAAGTTGGAGAAGCATCAGGGATAATCGCATTAGAAGGGGTGGGAGATGAGGAAATGTTGGACGGGCAAGGGAGGCATGGCTGAGTCAAATAGGAATCCTGACTTAATGAAGTGGTAATTAAAGAGCTCAGTCATGTGCTTCTTGTCAGTAACAACCACATCATCAACATTAAGGGACACGGGCAGCTGTGAGGAGGAGGGTTTATTCTCCAGGTCTTTAACCGTTTTCCAGAACTTCTTGGGGTTTAAACTCACAGAGAGAGAACTGCTCCTTAAAGTAACTAACTTTGGCCTTCCGGATAGCCCGAGTGCACCTATTTCTCATTTGCCTGAACGAGAGCCTGTCAGCCTGAGTATGCGTGTGCCGAGCATTTTGCCAAATGCAATTCTTGAGGTGGAGTAACTCTGCAAGATCACGGTCGAACCAGGGGCTGAACCTGTTTTTAATTCTCATTTTCTTTATGGGAGTGGTGTTTGTTAACAATACCACTGAAAATATCAGAAAAGAAGGTCCAAGCGTCTTCGACAGAGGGGATGAAGCTGAATCTATACCATTTTACAGAGGCCAGTTCATGAAAGAAGTCTTGCTCATAAAATATTTTTAGCAAGCGTCTATGACAAATCAAGACAGGTCGTTTCACTGAGCAGCTATTACGAACACGGGCTGTAAAACGGTGATGAATGGTCTTTGAACAGCAGGATGGGGCTTCAGAGGACGCTTCAAAGACTCCTGACACTTGTTGGGCCAAAAGCCCTTTTACTTCACACCTTAGTGCTGATTGAAAACATGTTGAAAAATGTAAGAGCTCATATTAAGCTGTGTCTCTCTCTCTCCGAGGGGAGGCGTGTCTTTCAGTGTTTCAGTTTTCAGTGTCTAACAGTGTTTCTCAAACCTTTCCCCAAACTGCTCCCTGAATTTGATATATCCCAGATGGATTCATTCATAGTTGAATCAGGTGTGCTAGTTCAAGGATTACAACAAAACTGTGAAAATGTCTGGGATTCCTGGAGGAGAGGTGTGAGAAACACTAGTCTCTAACAGACAGCATCTTTAAAAGTGTTTTTCCTCTCTTAGATCAGCTGCTTCTCTCGGTAACGCTGGGTGTTGTCTTTCTACAGCTGTTTCTCTCGGTAACGCTGGGTGTTGTCTTTCTACAGCTGTTTCTCTCGGTAACGCTGGGTGTTGTCTTTCTACAGCTGTTTCTCTCGGTAACGCTGGGTGTTGTCTTTCTACAGCTGTTTCTCTCGGTAACGCTGGGTGTTCTCTTTCTACAGCTGTTTCTCTCGGTAACGCTGGGTGTTGTCTTTCTACAGCTGTTTCTCTCGGTAACGCTGGGTGTTGTCTTTCTACAGCTGTTTCTCTCAGTAACGCTGGGTGTTGTCTTTCTACAGCTGTTTCTCTCGGTAACGCTGGGTGTTGTCTTTCTACAGCTGTTTCTCTCGGTAACGCTGGGTGTTGTCTTTCTACAGCTGTTTCTCTCGGTAACGCTGGGTGTTGTCTTTCTACAGCTGTTTCTCTCGGTAACGCTGGGTGTTGTCTTTCTACAGCTGTTTCTCTCGGTAACGCTGGGTGTTGTCTTTCTACAGCTGTTTCTCTCGGTAACGCTGGGTGTTGTCTTTCTACAGCTGTTTCTCTCGGTAACGCTGGGTGTTGTCTTTCTACAGCTGTTTCTCTCGGTAACGCTGGGTGTTGTCTTTCTACAGCTGTTTCTCTCGGTAACGCTGGGTGTTGTCTTTCTACAGCTGTTTCTCTCGGTAACGCTGGGTGTTGTCTTTCTACAGCTGTTTCTCTCGGTAACGCTGGGTGTTGTCTTTCTACAGCTGTTTCTCTCGGTAACGACTGGGTGTTGTCTTTCTACAGCTGTTTCTCTCGGTAACGACTGGGTGTTGTCTTTCTACAGCTGTTTCTCTCGGTAACGCTGGGTGTTGTCTTTCTACAGCTGTTTCTCTCGGTAACGCTGGGTGTTGTCTTTCTACAGCTGTTTCTCTCGGTAACGCTGGGTGTTGTCTTTCTACAGCTGTTTCTCTCGGTAACGCTGGGTGTTGTCTTTCTACAGCTGTTTCTCTCGGTAACGCTGGGTGTTGTCTTTCTACAGCTGTTTCTCTCGGTAACGCTGGGTGTTCTCTTTCTACGGCTGTTTCTCTCGGTAACGCTGGGTGTTGTCTTTCTACAGCTGCAGCTCTGTGTGTCCACCAGTTCCTGGTCTGATGGCTTCTCATTGGATACGGTGGGGAGTTATGGGTGTGTCAGATGCCCTGCCAACACCATGGACTATCTGGTGAGAAAATGACAACATACACAAAGAGTCACAACTCTCTGGAATGTACCTTTTTTTATTTAGCATATAATGCTTTATCCAAGTGACTTACAGTGAACTCATTCAGTGACTCATGCAGGACTCAAACCCACAACTATGATGTTCTGTGTTTTAACCAACCGAGACACTATGAGGACGTACAGTCTGACAGTATAAGTCATGTGTTTGTAGGCTGTGAGGACGTACAGTCTGACGGTATAAGTCGTGTGGTTGTAGGTTGGCGTCAGCATTCAGATGAGTAGTTTCAACCTGACCAAGATGGTGACCATGAGTCCGTTCTTCACGCTGGTCAACAAGTCTTCCTACGAGCTGGAGGTGGGAGAGGTGCGGACTGAGGAGGGCAGCGTCAACGGGAAGTGGCACTACATCTCCTCTACAGAGGTGAGGACCGGCTGTGTGTGTTGCTTTGCTATGCTTGTGAGGACCGGCTGTGTGTGTTGCTTTGCTATGCTTGTGAGGACCGGCTGTGTGTGTTGCTTTGCTATGCTTGTGAGGACCGGCTGTGTGTGTTGCTTTGCTATGCTTGTGAGGACCGGCTGTGTGTGTTGCTTTGCTATGCTTGTGAGGACCGGCTGTGTGTGTTGCTTTGCTATGCTTGTGAGGACCGGCTGTGTGTGTTGCTTTGCTATGCTTGTGAGGACCGGCTGTGTGTGTTGCTTTGCTATGCTTGTGGGGACCGGCTGTGTGTGTTGCTTTGCTATGCTTGTGAGGACCGGCTGTGTGTGTTGCTTTGCTATGCTTGTGAGGACCGGCTGTGTGTGTTGCTTTGCTATGCTTGTGGGGACCGGCTGTGTGTGTTGCTTTGCTATGCTTGTGGGGACCGGCTGTGTGTGTTGCTTTGCTATGCTTGTGAGGACCGGCTGTGTGTGTTGCTTTGCTATGCTTGTGAGGACCGGCTGTGTGTGTTGCTTTGCTATGCTTGTGAGGACCGGCTGTGTGTGTTGCTTTGCTATGCTTGTGAGGACCGGCTGTGTGTGTTGCTTTGCTATGCTTGTGAGGACCGGCTGTGTGTGTTGCTTTGCTATGCTTGTGAGGACCGGCTGTGTGTGTTGCTTTGCTATGCTTGTGAGGACCGGCTGTGTGTGTTGCTTTGCTATGCTTGTGAGGACCGGCTGTGTGTGTTGCTTTGCTATGCTTGTGAGGACCGGCTGTGTGTGTTGCTTTGCTATGCTTGTGGGGACCGGCTGTGTGTGTTGCTTTGCTATGCTTGTGAGGACCGGCTGTGTGTGTTGCTTTGCTATGCTTGTGAGGACCGGCTGTGTGTGTTGCTTTGCTATGCTTGTGAGGACCGGCTGTGTGTGTTGCTTTGCTATGCTTGTGGGGACCGGCTGTGTGTGTTGCTTTGCTATGCTTGTGAGGACCGGCTGTGTGTGTTGCTTTGCTATGCTTGTGAGGACCGGCTGTGTGTGTTGCTTTGCTATGCTTGTGGGGACCGGCTGTGTGTGTTGCTTTGCTATGCTTGTGGGGACCGGCTGTGTGTGTTGCTTTGCTATGCTTGTGAGGACCGGCTGTGTGTGTTGCTTTGCTATGCTTGTGGGGACCGGCTGTGTGTGTTGCTTTGCTATGCTTGTGAGGACCGGCTGTGTGTGTTGCTTTGCTATGCTTGTGAGGACCGGCTGTGTGTGTTGCTTTGCTATGCTTGTGAGGACCGGCTGTGTGTGTTGCTTTGCTATGCTTGTGAGGACCGGCTGTGTGTGTTGCTTTGCTATGCTTGTGGGGACCGGCTGTGTGTGTTGCTTTGCTATGCTTGTGAGGACCGGCTGTGTGTGTTGCTTTGCTATGCTTGTGAGGACCGGCTGTGTGTGTTGCTTTGCTATGCTTGTGGGGACCGGCTGTGTGTGTTGCTTTGCTATGCTTGTGAGGACCGGCTGTGTGTGTTGCTTTGCTATGCTTGTGAGGACCGGCTGTGTGTGTTGCTTTGCTATGCTTGTGAGGACCGGCTGTGTGTGTTGCTTTGCTATGCTTGTGAGGACCGGCTGTGTGTGTTGCTTTGCTATGCTTGTGAGGACCGGCTGTGTGTGTTGCTTTGCTATGCTTGTGGGGACCGGCTGTGTGTGTTGCTTTGCTATGCTTGTGAGGACCGGCTGTGTGTGTTGCTTTGCTATGCTTGTGGGGACCGGCTGTGTGTGTTGCTTTGCTATGCTTGTGAGGACCGGCTGTGTGTGTTGCTTTGCTATGCTTGTGAGGACCAGCTGTGTGTGTTGCTTTGCTATGCTTGTGAGGACCGGCTGTGTGTGTTGCTTTGCTATGCTTGTGGGGACCGGCTGTGTGTGTTGCTTTGCTATGCTTGTGGGGACCGGCTGTGTGTGTTGCTTTGCTATGCTTGTGAGGACCGGCTGTGTGTGTTGCTTTGCTATGCTTGTGAGGACCGGCTGTGTGTGTTGCTTTGCTATGCTTGTGAGGACCGGCTGTGTGTGTTGCTTTGCTATGCTTGTGAGGACCGGCTGTGTGTGTTGCTTTGCTATGCTTGTGGGGACCGGCTGTGTGTGTTGCTTTGCTATGCTTGTGAGGACCGGCTGTGTGTGTTGCTTTGCTATGCTTGTGAGGACCGGCTGTGTGTGTTGCTTTGCTATGCTTGTGAGGACCGGCTGTGTGTGTTGCTTTGCTATGCTTGTGAGGACCGGCTGTGTGTGTTGCTTTGCTATGCTTGTGAGGACCGGCTGTGTGTGTTGCTTTGCTATGCTTGTGGGGACCGGCTGTGTGTGTTGCTTTGCTATGCTTGTGAGGACCGGCTGTGTGTGTTGCTTTGCTATGCTTGTGAGGACCGGCTGTGTGTGTTGCTTTGCTATGCTTGTGGGGACCGGCTGTGTGTGTTGCTTTGCTATGCTTGTGAGGACCGGCTGTGTGTGTTGCTTTGCTATGCTTGTGGTGACCGGCTGTGTGTGTTGCTTTGCTATGCTTGTGAGGACCGGCTGTGTGTGTTGCTTTGCTATGCTTGTGGGGACCGGCTGTGTGTGTTGCTTTGCTATGCTTGTGAGGACCGGCTGTGTGTGTTGCTTTGCTATGCTTGTGGGGACCGGCTGTGTGTGTTGCTTTGCTATGCTTGTGAGGACCGGCTGTGTGTGTTGCTTTGCTATGCTTGTGAGGACCGGCTGTGTGTGTTGCTTTGCTATGCTTGTGAGGACCGGCTGTGTGTGTTGCTTTGCTATGCTTGTGAGGACCGGCTGTGTGTGTTGCTTTGCTATGCTTGTGGGGACCGGCTGTGTGTGTTGCTTTGCTATGCTTGTGAGGACCGGCTGTGTGTGTTGCTTTGCTATGCTTGTGAGGACCGGCTGTGTGTGTTGCTTTGCTATGCTTGTGAGGACCGGCTGTGTGTGTTGCTTTGCTATGCTTGTGAGGACCGGCTGTGTGTGTTGCTTTGCTATGCTTGTGGGGACCGGCTGTGTGTGTTGCTTTGCTATGCTTGTGAGGACCGGCTGTGTGTGTTGCTTTGCTATGCTTGTGAGGACCGGCTGTGTGTGTTGCTTTGCTATGCTTGTGGGGACCGGCTGTGTGTGTTGCTTTGCTATGCTTGTGAGGACCGGCTGTGTGTGTTGCTTTGCTATGCTTGTGGTGACCGGCTGTGTGTGTTGCTTTGCTATGCTTGTGAGGACCGGCTGTGTGTGTTGCTTTGCTATGCTTGTGGGGACCGGCTGTGTGTGTTGCTTTGCTATGCTTGTGAGGACCGGCTGTGTGTGTTGCTTTGCTATGCTTGTGGGGACCGGCTGTGTGTGTTGCTTTGCTATGCTTGTGAGGACCGGCTGTGTGTGTTGCTTTGCTATGCTTGTGAGGACCGGCTGTGTGTGTTGCTTTGCTATGCTTGTGAGGACCGGCTGTGTGTGTTGCTTTGCTATGCTTGTGAGGACCGGCTGTGTGTGTTGCTTTGCTATGCTTGTGAGGACCGGCTGTGTGTGTTGCTTTGCTATGCTTGTGAGGACCGGCTGTGTGTGTTGCTTTGCTATGCTTGTGAGGACCGGCTGTGTGTGTTGCTTTGCTATGCTTGTGAGGACCGGCTGTGTGTGTTGCTTTGCTATGCTTGTGAGGACCGGCTGTGTGTGTTGCTTTGCTATGCTTGTGAGGACCGGCTGTGTGTGTTGCTTTGCTATGCTTGTGAGGACCGGCTGTGTGTGTTGCTTTGCTATGCTTGTGAGGACCGGCTGTGTGTGTTGCTTTGCTATGCTTGTGAGGACCGGCTGTGTGTGTTGCTTTGCTATGCTTGTGAGGACCGGCTGTGTGTGTTGCTTTGCTATGCTTGTGGGGACCGGCTGTGTGTGTTGCTTTGCTATGCTTGTGAGGACCGGCTGTGTGTGTTGCTTTGCTATGCTTGTGAGGACCGGCTGTGTGTGTTGCTTTGCTATGCTTGTGGGGACCGGCTGTGTGTGTTGCTTTGCTATGCTTGTGAGGACCGGCTGTGTGTGTTGCTTTGCTATGCTTGTGGGGACCGGCTGTGTGTGTTGCTTTGCTATGCTTGTGAGGACCGGCTGTGTGTGTTGCTTTGCTATGCTTGTGAGGACCGGCTGTGTGTGTTGCTTTGCTATGCTTGTGAGGACCGGCTGTGTGTGTTGCTTTGCTATGCTTGTGAGGACCGGCTGTGTGTGTTGCTTTGCTATGCTTGTGAGGACCGGCTGTGTGTGTTGCTTTGCTATGCTTGTGAGGACCGGCTGTGTGTGTTGCTTTGCTATGCTTGTGAGGACCGGCTGTGTGTGTTGCTTTGCTATGCTTGTGAGGACCGGCTGTGTGTGTTGCTTTGCTATGCTTGTGAGGACCGGCTGTGTGTGTTGCTTTGCTATGCTTGTGAGGACCGGCTGTGTGTGTTGCTTTGCTATGCTTGTGAGGACCGGCTGTGTGTGTTGCTTTGCTATGCTTGTGAGGACCGGCTGTGTGTGTTGCTTTGCTATGCTTGTGAGGACCGGCTGTGTGTGTTGCTTTGCTATGCTTGTGAGGACCGGCTGTGTGTGTTGCTTTGCTATGCTTGTGAGGACCGGCTGTGTGTGTTGCTTTGCTATGCTTGTGAGGACCGGCTGTGTGTGTTGCTTTGCTATGCTTGTGAGGACCGGCTGTGTGTGTTGCTTTGCTATGCTTGTGGGGACCGGCTGTGTGTGTTGCTTTGCTATGCTTGTGAGGACCGGCTGTGTGTGTTGCTTTGCTATGCTTGTGAGGACCGGCTGTGTGTGTTGCTTTGCTATGCTTGTGAGGACCGGCTGTGTGTGTTGCTTTGCTATGCTTGTGAGGACCGGCTGTGTGTGTTGCTTTGCTATGCTTGTGGGGACCGGCTGTGTGTGTTGCTTTGCTATGCTTGTGAGGACCGGCTGTGTGTGTTGCTTTGCTATGCTTGTGAGGACCGGCTGTGTGTGTTGCTTTGCTATGCTTGTGAGGACCGGCTGTGTGTGTTGCTTTGCTATGCTTGTGAGGACCGGCTGTGTGTGTTGCTTTGCTATGCTTGTGAGGACCGGCTGTGTGTGTTGCTTTGCTATGCTTGTGGGGACCGGCTGTGTGTGTTGCTTTGCTATGCTTGTGAGGACCGGCTGTGTGTGTTGCTTTGCTATGCTTGTGGGGACCGACTCTGTGTGTGTGTGTGTGTGTGTGTGTGTGTGTGTGTGTGTGTGTGTGTGTGTGTGTGTGTGTGTGTGTGTGTGGACGTAATCGTGAACGAATGATGAGCGTGTTCCTCTGTCTGTGCATGATTGTGACTGACTGTTGTCTTCCCTGTGTCTGACTGTTGTCTTCCCTGTGTCTGACTGTTGTCTTCCCTGTGTCTGACTGTTGTCTTCCCTGTGTCTGACTGTTGTCTTCCCTCTGTCCGACTGTTGTCTTCCCTCTGACTGACTGTTGTCTTCCCCGTGTATGACTGTTGTCTTCCCTGTGACTGACTGTTGTCTTCCCTGTGACTGACTGTTGTCTTCCCTGTGTCCCTCTGACTGTTGTCTTCCCTGTGTCCCTCTGACTGTTGTCTTGCCTGTGTCCCTCTGACTGTTGTCTTGCCTGTGTCCCACTGACTGTTGTCTTCCCTGTGACTGACTGTTGTCTTGCCTGTGTCCCTCTGACTGTTGTCTTGCCTGTGTCCCTCTGACTGTTGTCTTGCCTGTGTCCCTCTGACTGTTGTCTTCCCTGTGTCCCTCTGACTGTTGTCTTCCCTGTGTCCCTCTGACTGTTGTCTTCCCTGTGTCCCTCTGACTGTTGTCTTCCCTGTGTCCCTCTGACTGTTGTCTTCCCTGTGTCCCTCTGACTGTTGTCTTCCCTGTGTCCCTCTGACTGTTGTCTTCCCTGTGACTGACTGTTGTCTTGCCTGTGTCCCTCTGACTGTTGTCTTCCCTGTGTCCCTCTGACTGTTGTCTTGCCTGTGTCCCTCTGACTGTTGTCTTCCCTGTGACTGACTGTTGTCTTGCCTGTGTCCCTCTGACTGTTGTCTTCCCTGTGTCCCTCTGACTGTTGTCTTCCCTGTGTCCCTCTGACTGTTGTCTTCCCTGTGTCCCTCTGACTGTTGTCTTCCCTGTGTCCCTCTGACTGTTGTCTTGCCTGTGTCCCTCTGACTGTTGTCTTGCCTGTGTCCCTCTGACTGTTGTCTTGCCTGTGTTTCCAGTGCCTCCCTCTCTGGCCAGAGTTGATCACAGGGAAGCTGTGTGTCAGAGTAGTGGGCTCAGACTCCAAGTCCAAGTCCTTCTTCTTCAACAAGCAGGACAACGGAACCCTGCTGGGCATGGACCAGGTCAGTGTCCCTGCAGATACACCACATATCACTGACCTGATGTACCCTCCTTTAACCTCTCTTCCTGTCTGTTGTAGTATGGAGGTGTTATCAACTGTGACCTCTCTTCCTGTCTGTTGTAGTATGGAGGTGGTATCAACTGTGACCTCTCTTCCTGTCTGTTGTAGTATGGAGGTGTTATCAACTGTGACCTCTCTCCCTGTCTGTTGTAGTATGGAGGTGTTATCAACTGTGACCTCTCTTCCTGTCTGTTGTAGTATGGAGGTGTTATCAACTGTGACCTCTCTTCCTGTCTGTTGTAGTATGGAGGTGGTATCAACTGTGACCTCTCTTCCTGTCTGTTGTAGTATGGAGGTGTTATCAACTGTGACCTCTCTTCCTGTCTGTTGTAGTATGGAGGTGTTATCAACTGTGACCTCTCTTCCTGTCTGTTGTAGTATGGAGTAGGTATCAACTGTGACCTCTCTTCCTGTCTGTTGTAGTATGGAGGTGTTATCAACTGTGACCTCTCTTCCTGTCTGTTGTAGTATGGAGATGGTGTTATCAACTGTGACCTCTCTTCCTGTCTGTTGTAGTATGGAGGTGGTATCAACTGTGACCTCTCTTCCTGTCTGTTGTAGTATGGAGGTGTTATCAACTGTGACCTCTCTTCCTGTCTGTTGTAGTATGGAGGTGTTATCAACTGTGACCTCTCTTCCTGTCTGTTGTAGTATGGAGGTGTTGTTAACTGTGACCTCTCTTCCTGTCTGTTGTAGTATGGAGGTGTTATCAACTGTGACCTCTCTTCCTGTCTGTTGTAGTATGGAGATGGTGTTATCAACTGTGACCTCTCTTCCTGTCTGTTGTAGTATGGAGTTGTTATCAACTGTGACCTCTCTTCCTGTCTGTTGTAGTATGGAGTTGTTATCAACTGTGACCTCTCTTCCTGTCTGTTGTAGTATGGAGGTGATATCAACTGTGACCTCTCTTCCTGTCTGTTGTAGTATGGAGGTGATATCAACTGTGACCTCTCTTCCTGTCTGTTGTAGTATGGAGGTGTGATAGTCGACGTGAACATCTCAGACAACTCTACTGTGATCAGCTTCACTGACTATTATGATGGAGCTGCTCCAGCTCTCATAGTCAACCACACGCCCTGGGTTACCATCACCTACAGACAGAGGTTAGACTGAACATAACCCATAGCCCTAACCTTAACCCATATCCCTAACCCATTTCCCTAGCCCTTAACCCTAAACCATATCCCTAACCCATAGCCCTAACCCTTAACCCTAAACCAAAGCCCTAACCCATATCCCTAACCCATAGCCCTAACCTATATCCCTAACGTAACCCATAGCCCTAACCCATAGCCATAACCCATAGCCATAACCCATAGCCCTAACCCATAGCCCTAACCCATAGCCCTAACCCATAGCCCTAACCCATAGCCCTAACCCATAGCCCTAACCCATAGCCCTAACCGTAACCCATATCCCTAACCCATAGCCCTAACCTATAGCCCTAACCCATATCCCTAACCCATATCCCTAACCCATAGCCCTAACCCATAGCCCTAACCCATAACCCTAAACCATAACCCTAAACCATAACCCTAGCCCTTAACCCTAACCCATAGCCGTAACCCTTAACCCTAACCCATATCCCTAGCCCTTATCCCTAACCCAACCCCTAACCCATAGCTCTAACCCTAACCCATATCCTTAACCCTAACCCATATCCCTAGCCCATATCCCTAGCCCATATCCGTAACCCATATCCCTAACCCATAACCCTAACCCATAGCCCTAACCCATAGCCCTAACCCATAGCCCTAACCCATAGCCCTAACCCAAAGCCCTAACCCAAAGCCCTAACCCAAAGCCCTAACCCAAAGCCCTAACCCAAAGCCCTAACCCATATCCCTAACCCATATCCCTAACCGTAACCCATATCCCTAACCCCTAACCCATAGCCCTAACCCATAGCCCTAACCCCTACCCATACCTAACCCATATCCCTAACCCATATCCCTAACCGTAACCCATGTCCCTAACCCATATCCCTAACCCATATCCCTAACCCATATCCCTAACCCATATCCCTAACCGTAACCCATATCCCTAACCCATAGCCCTAACCCATAGCCCTAACCCATAGCCCTAACCCATAGCCCTAACCCATATCCCTAACCGTAACCCATATCCCTAACCCATAGCCCTAACCCATATCCCTAACCCATATCCCTAACCCATATCCCTAACCGTAACCCATATCCCTAACCCATATCCCTAACCCATATCCCTAACCCATATCCCTAACCCATAGCCCTAACCCATAGCCCTAACCCATAGCCCTAACCCATATCCCTAACCGTAACCCATAGCCCTAACCCATAGCCATAACCCATAGCCCTAACCCATAGCCCTAACCCATAGCCCTAACCCATAGCCCTAACCCATAGCCCTAACCCATAGCCCATATCCCTAACCCATAGCCCTAACCTATAGCCCTAACCCATATCCCTAACCCATATCCCTAACCCATAGCCCTAACCCATAGCCCTAACCCATAACCCTAAACCATAACCCTAGCCCTTAACCCTAACCCATAGCCGTAACCCTTAACCCTAACCCATATCCCTAGCCCTTATCCCTAACCCAACCCCTAACCCATAGCTCTAACCCTAACCCATATCCGTAACCCATATCCTTAACCCTAACCCATATCCCTAGCCCATATCCGTAACCCATATCCCTAACCCATATCCCTAACCCATAACCCTAACCCATAGCCCTAACCCATAGCCCTAACCCATAGCCCTAACCCATAGCCCTAACCCAAAGCCCTAACCCAAAGCCCTAACCCAAAGCCCTAACCCAAAGCCCTAACCCAAAGCCCTAACTCAAAGCCCTAACCCATATCCCTAACCCATATCCCTAACCGTAACCCATATCCCTAACCGTAACCCATATCCCTAACCCATAGCCCTAACCCATATCCCTAACCCATATCCCTAACCCATATCCCTAACCGTAACCCATATCCCTAACCCATATCCCTAACCCATATCCCTAACCCATATCCCTAACCCATAGCCCTAACCCATAGCCCTAACCCATATCCCTAACCGTAACCCATATCCCTAACCCATATCCCTAACCGTAACCCATATCCCTAACCCATAGCCCATATCCCTAACCCATATCCCTAACCCATATCCCTAACCCATAGCCCTAACCCGTAACCCATATCCCTAACCCATAGCCCTAACCCGTAACCCATATCCCTAACCCATATCCGTAACCGTAACCCATATCCCTAACCCATATCCCTAACCCATATCCCTAACCCATATCCCTAACCCATATCCCTAACCCATATCCCTCACCCATATCCCTCACCCATATCCCTAACCCGTAAACCATATCCCTAACCCATATCCCTAACCCATATCCCTAACCCATATCCCTAACCCATATCCCTAACCGTAACCCATATCCCTAACCCATATCCCTAACCCATATCCCTAACCCATAGCCCTAACCCATAGCCCTAACCCATATCCCTAACCCATAGCCCTAACCCATAGCCCTAACCCATAGCCCTAACCCCAACCCATACCTAACCCATATCCCTAACCCATATCCCTAACCGTAACCCATATCCCTAACCCATATCCCTAACCCATATCCCTAACCCATATCCCTAACCCATAGCCCTAACCCATAGCCCTAACCCCTAACCCATATCCCTAACCCATAGCCCTAACCCATATCCCTAACCCATATCCCTAACCCATATCCGTAACCGTAACCCATATCCCTAACCCATATCCCTAACCCATATCCCTCACCCATATCCCTAACCCGTAAACCATATCCCTAACCCATATCCCTAACCTATATCCCTAACCTATATCCCTAACCCATATCCCTAACCCATATCCCTAACCCATATCCCTAACCCATATCCCTAACCCATATCCCTAACCCATATCCCTAACCCATAGCCCTAACCCATATCCCTAACCCATATCCCTAACCCATAGCCCTAACCCATAGCCCTAACCCATAGCCCTGACCCATAGCCCTGACCCATAGCCCTGACCCATAGCCCTAACCCATAGCCCTGACCCATATCCCTAACCCATAGCCCTAACCCATAGCCCTAACCCATAGCCCTAACCCATATCCCTAACCCATAT
>NW_026600284.1:127500-165000 GCF_029448725.1 Salvelinus fontinalis
CTAGAACCCAAACCATCTGATCTGCTTCATTGGAGATGTCTAGAACCCAAACTATCTGATCTGTTTTATTAGAGATGTCTAGAACCCAAACCATCTGATCTGCTTTATTAGAGATGTCTAGAACCCAAAACATCTGATCTGATTTATTAGAGATGTCTAGAACCCAAACCATCTGATCTGATTTATTAGAGATGGCTAGAACCCAAACCATCTGATCTGTTTTATTAGAGATGGCTAGAACCCAAACCATCTGATCTGATTTATTGGAGATGTCTAGAACCCAAACCATCTGATCTGTTTTATTGGAGATATCTAGAACCCAAACCATCTGATCTGTTTTATTAGAGATGTCTAGAACCCAAAGCATCTGATCTGTTTTATTAGAGATGTCTAGAACCCAAACCATCTGATCTGTTTTATTGGAGATGTCTAGAACCCAAACCATCTGATCTGTTTTATTAGAGATGTCTAGAACCCAAACCATCTGATCTGTTTTATTAGAGATGTCTAGAACCCAAACCATCTGATCTGTTTTATTGGAGATGTCTAGAACCCAAACCATCTGTTTTATTAGAGATGTCTAGAACCCAAACCATCTGATCTGTTTTATTGGAGATATCTAGAACCCAAACCATCTGATCTGTTTTATTGGAGATGTCTAGAACCCAAACCATCTGATCTGTTTTATTGGAGATGTCTAGAACCCAAACCATCTGATCTGTTTTATTGGAGATGTCTAGAACCCAAACCATCTGATCTGTTTTATTGGAGATGTCTAGTACCCAAACCATCTGATCTGTTTTATTGGAGATGTCTAGAACCCAAACCATCTGATCTGTTTTATTAGAGATGTCTAGAACCCAAACCATCTGATCTGTTTTATTAGAGATGTCTAGAACCCAACCCATCTGATCTGTTTTATTAGAGATGTCTAGAACCCAAACCATCTGATCTGTTTTATTAGAGATGTCTAGAACCCAAACCATCTGATCTGTTTTATTAGAGATGTCTAGAACCCAAACCATCTGATCTGTTTTATTAGAGATGTCTAGAACCCAAACCATCTGAACTGTTTTATTGGAGATGTCTAGAACCCAAACCATCTCATCTGCTTTATTGGAGATGTCTGGAACCCAAACCATCTGATCTGTTTTATTGGAGATATCTAGAACCCAAACCATCTGATCTGTTTTATTAGAGATGTCTAGAACCCAAACCATCTGATCTGTTTTATTAGAGATGTCTAGAACCCAAACCATCTGATCTGTTTTATTGGAGATGTCTAGAACCCAAACCATCTGATCTGCTTTATTAGAGATGTCTAGAACCCAAACCATCTGATCTGTTTTATTAGAGATGTCTAGAACCCAAACCATCTGATCTGTTTTATTGGAGATGTCTAGAACCCAAACCATCTGATCTGTTTTATTGGAGATGTCTAGAACCCAAACCATCTGATCTGTTTTATTGGAGATGTCTAGAACCCAAACCATCTGATCTGTTTTATTGGAGATGTCTAGAACCCAAACCATCTGATCTGTTTTATTGGAGATGTCTAGAACCCAAACCATCTGATCTGTTTTATTAGAGATGTCTAGAACCCAAACCATCTGATCTGTTTTATTGGAGATGTCTAGAACCCAAACCATCTGATCTGCTTTATTAGAGATGTCTAGAACCCAAACCATCTGATCTGTTTTATTGGAGATGTCTAGAACCCAAACCATCTGATCTGTTTTATTGGAGATGTCTAGAACCCAAACCATCAAAGTAGGGGAAACAGACATGGATGTGACTATTTAGCTTCTTTACCTATGCAGGTGAACTTTGGGAAGGTTCCCATGGTGATGCGTCAGCCCTTTTCCAGTAATATCAGGAGGAACTTCCTGTCTGGGATTCAGGTGGAGTTTAAACAGTCACCTCATCAGAGAAGTCTCCGGGCCCAGCTACACTGGCTACAGGTAACATCCCCACCCCTACACCCCTACACCCTAACCTCTACATATATATACTTCTCCCTACACCCTAACCCCTACACCCTAACCCCTACATATATACTACTCCCTACACCCTAACCCCTACACCCTAACCCCTACACCCTAACCCCTACACCCTAACCCCTACACCCTAACCCCTACACCCTAACCCCTACACCCTAACCCCTACATATATACTACTCCCTACACCCTAACCCCTACACCCTAACCCTCGTTTAAACAGTTACCTCATCAGAGAAGTCTCCGGGCCCAGCTACACTGGCTACAGGTAACACCCTAACCCCTACATATACTACACACTAACCCCTACACCTACACCCTAACCCTAGTTTAAACAGTCACCTCATCAGAGAAGTCTCCGGGCCCAGCTACACTGGCTGCAGGTAACACGCTAACCTCTACATATACTACACACTAACCCCTACACCTACACCCTAACCCTAGTTTAAACAGTCACCTCATCAGAGAAGTCTCCGGGCCCAGCTACACTGGCTACAGGTAACACCCTAACCCCTACATATACTACACCCTAACCCCTACATATACTACACTCTAACCCCTAAACTTACACCCTAACCCCTACATATACTACACCCTAACCCCTAAACCTACACCCTAACCCTAGTTTAAACAGTCTCCTCACCAGAGAAGTCTATTGGCTCCAGGTAACTGGCAGAATAACCCCTAACCCGACCGTCTGTCAGATAAGAACAGTTTTACTTTTACATCAAGCAAGCTACACATGTTGTGGAAGAACATATTGTCTTTACAGCGTGTGTTCCAGGTATCTCTGGTGTTCCAGGTATCTCTGGTGTTCCAGGTATCTCTGGTGATATTAAACCCTTTGTCTTTACGGCGTGTGTTCCAGGTATCTCTGGTGATATTAAACCCTTTACGGCGTGTGTTCCAGGTATCTCTGGTGATATTAAACCCTTGTGTTCCAGGTATCTCTGGTGATATTAAACCCTTGTCTTTAGGGCGTGTGTTCCAGGTATCTCTGGTGATATTAAACCCTTTACGGCGTGTGTTCCAGGTATCTCTGGTGATATTAAACCCTTGTCTTTACGGCGTGTGTTCCAGGTATCTCTGGTGATATTAAACCCTTGTGTTCCAGGTATCTCTGGTGATATTAAACCCTTGTCTTTACGGCGTGTGTTCCAGGTATCTCTGGTGATATTAAACCCTTGTGTTCCAGGTATCTCTGGTGATATTAAACCCTTGTCTTTACGGCGTGTGTTCCAGGTATCTCTGGTGATATTAAACCCTTGTGTTCCAGGTATCTCTGGTGATATTAAACCCTTTAGGGCGTGTGTTCCAGGTATCTCTGGTGATATTAAACCCTTGTGTTCCAGGTATCTCTGGTGATATTAAACCCTTGTGTTCCAGGTATCTCTGGTGATATTAAACCCTTGTCTTTGCGGCGTGTGTTCCAGGTATCTCTGGTGATATTAAACCCTTGTCTTTACGGTGTGTGTTCCAGGTATCTCTGGTGATATTAAACCCTTGTCTTTACGGCGTGTGTTCCAGGTATCTCTGGTGATATTAAACCCTTGTGTTCCAGGTATCTCTGGTGATATTAAACCCTTGTGTTCCAGGTATCTCTGGTGATATTAAACCCTTGTGTTCCAGGTATCTCTGGTGATATTAAACCCTTGTCTTTACGGCGTGTGTTCCAGGTATCTCTGGTGATATTAAACCCTTGTGTTCCAGGTATCTCTGGTGATATTAAACCCTTGTCTTTAGGGCGTGTGTTCCAGGTATCTCTGGTGTTCCAGGTATCTCTGGTGTTCCAGGTATCTCTGGTGTTCCAGGTATCTCTGGTGATATTAAACCCTTTACGGCGTGTGTTCCAGGTATCTCTGGTGATATTAAACCCTTTAGGGCGTGTGTTCCAGGTATCTCTGGTGATATTAAACCCTTGTGTTCCAGGTATCTCTGGTGATATTAAACCCTTGTCTTTACGGTGTGTGTTCCAGGTATCTCTGGTGTTCCAGGTATCTCTGGTGATATTAAACCCTTTACGGCGTGTGTTCCAGGTATCTCTGGTGATATTAAACCCTTTACGGCGTGTGTTCCAGGTATCTCTGGTGATATTAAACCCTTGTCTTTACGGCGTGTGTTCCAGGTATCTCTGGTGATATTAAACCCTTGTCTTTACGGCGTGTGTTCCAGGTATCTCTGGTGTTCCAGGTATCTCTGGTGATATTAAACCCTTGTCTTTACGGCGTGTGTTCCAGGTATCTCTGGTGTTCCAGGTATCTCTGGTGATATTAAACCCTTGTCTTTACGGCGTGTGTTCCAGGTATCTCTGGTGTTCCAGGTATCTCTGGTGATATTAAACCCTTGTCTTTACGGCGTGTGTTCCAGGTATCTCTGGTGATATTAAACCCTTGTCTTTACGGTGTGTGTTCCAGGTATCTCTGGTGATATTAAACCCTTGTGTTCCAGGTATCTCTGGTGATATTAGACCCTTGTCTTTACGGCGTGTGTTCCAGGTATCTTTGGTGATATTAAACCCTTGTGTTCCAGGTATCTCTGGTGATATTAAACCCTTGTGTTCCAGGTATCTCTGGTGATATTAAACCCTTGTGTTCCAGGTATCTCTGGTGATATTAAAGCCTTGTGTTCCAGGTATCTCTGGTGATATTAAAGCCTTGTCTTTACGGTGTGTGTTCCAGGTAGACAACCAGTTGACTGGAGCGATATTTCCCATTGTATTCCACCCTGTTCCTCCTCCGAAGTCCATCGCTCTGGACTCAGGTAACTGCGGTCTCCGCGGTGTGTGTGTGTGTGTGTGTGTGTGTGTGTGTGTGTGTGTGTGTGTGTGTGTGTGTGTGTGTGTGTGCGTGTACATACTGGTGTTTTCTAATTGGTTCTCTGTGTCTTTCGTCCTCAGAACCAAAGCCTTTTATGGACATCAGCATCATCACCAGGTTTAACCAACACAGTCAGGTCACGCAGTTCAAGTGAGTCTTCTGCTTATACCCCCCATCACTGTTAGTGTGCACACTTCTGTTTAGTGTGCACACTTCTGTTTAGTGTGCACACTTCTGTTTAGTGTGCACACTTCTGTTTAGTATACACACTTCTGTTTCGTGTACACACTTCTGTTTAGTGTGCACACTTCTGTTTAGTGTACACACTTATTTTTAGTGCACACACTTATTTTTAGTGTACACTTAACCCTTTATAGTTAAAGAGACGTTGTCCTTGATTGATATTTCGTTTTAGTGTCGTGTTTTAGTTCAGGGTGAATCCTTCACCAGACTCTCTGATCTGTGTTTTAGTTCAGGGTTGAATCCTTCTCCAGTCTCTCTGATCTGTGTTTTAGTTCAGGGTGAATCCTTCACCAGTCTCTCTGATCTGTGTTTTAGTTCAGGGTGAATCCTTCACCAGTCTCTCTGACCTGTGTTTTAGTTCAGGGTGAGTCCTTCACCAGACTCTCTGATCTGTGTTTTAGTTCAGGGTGAATCCTTCACCAGTCTCTCTGATCTGTGTTTTATTTCAGGGTGAATCCTTCACCAGTCTCTCTGATCTGTGTTTTAGTTCAGGGTGAGTCCTTCACCAGTCTCTCTGATCTGTGTTTTAGTTCAGGGGTGAGTCCTTCACCAGTCTCTCTGATCTGTGTTTTAGTTCAGGGGTGAGTCCTTCACCAGTCTCTCTGATCTGTGTTTTAGTTCAGGGGTGAGTCCTTCACCAGTCTCTCTGATCTGTGTTTTAGTTCAGGGGTGAGTCCTTCACCAGTCTCTCTGATCTGTGTTTTAGTTCAGGGTTGAGTCCTTCACCAGTCTCTCTGACCTGTGTTTTAGTTCAGGGTGAATCCTTCACCAGTCTCTCTGATCTGTGTTTTAGTTCAGGGTGAATCCTTCACCAGTCTCTCTGATCTGTGTTTTAGTTCAGGTTGAATCCTTCACCAGTCTCTCTGGTCTGTGTTTTAGTTCAGGGTTGAGTCCTTCACCAGTCTCTCTGATCTGTGTTTTAGTTCAGGTTGAATCCTTCACCAGTCTCTCTGATCTGTGTTTTAGTTCAGGGTGAGTCCTTCACCAGTCTCTCTGATCTGTGTTTTAGTTCAGGGTGAATCCTTCACCAGTCTCTCTGGTCTGTGTTTTAGTTCAGGGTTGAGTCCTTCACCAGTCTCTCTGATCTGTGTTTTAGTTCAGGGTGAATCCTTCACCAGTCTCTCTGGTCTGTGTTTTAGTTCAGGGTGAATCCTTCACCAGTCTCTCTGATCTGTGTTTTAGTTCAGGGTGAGTCCTTCACCAGTCTCTCTGGTCTGTGTTTTAGTTCAGGGTTGAATCCTTCACCAGTCTCTCTGATCTGTGTTTTAGTTCAGGGTGAATCCTTCACCAGTCTCTCTGATCTGTGTTTTAGTTCAGGGTGAATCCTTCACCAGTCTCTCTGATCTGTGTTTTAGTTCAGGGTGAGTCCTTCACCAGTCTCTCTGATCTGTGTTTTAGTTCAGGGTGAATCCTTCACCAGTCTCTCTGATCTGTGTTTTAGTTCAGGGTGAATCCTTCACCAGTCTCTCTGATCTGTGTTTTAGTTCAGGGTGAATCCTTCACCAGTCTCTCTGATCTGTGTTTTAGTTCAGGGTGAATCCTTCACCAGTCTCTCTGATCTGTGTTTTAGTTCAGGGTGAGTCCTTCACCAGTCTCTCTGATCTGTGTTTTAGTTCATGGTTGAATCCTTCACCAGTCTCTCTGATCTGTGTTTTAGTTCAGGGTGAATCCTTCACCAGTCTCTCTGATCTGTGTTTTAGTTCAGGGTTGAATCCTTCACCAGTCTCTCTGATCTGTGTTTTAGTTCAGGGTGAATCCTTCACCAGTCTCTCTGATCTGTGTTTTAGTTCAGGGTGAGTCCTTCACCAGTCTCTCTGATCTGTGTTTTAGTTCAGGGTGAATCCTTCACCAGTCTCTCTGATCTGTGTTTTAGTTCAGGGTGAATCCTTCACCAGTCTCTCTGATCTGTGTTTTAGTTCAGGGTGAATCCTTCACCAGTCTCTCTGATCTGTGTTTTAGTTCAGGGTGAATCCTTCACCAGTCTCTCTGATCTGTGTTTTAGTTCAGGGGGTGAATCCTTCACCAGTCTCTCTGATCTGTGTTTTAGTTCAGGGTGAGTCCTTCACCAGTCTCTCTCTGACCCAGTAGTTGTACTGTGATCTGTGTTAAAGGTACTTCATGGTACTGGTCCAGGAGATGGCTGTGAAGATTGACCAGGGATTCCTGGGAGCCATCTTGGCCCTGTTCACTCCAGCTGCTGAATCACATGTGGACAAACAGAAGGTAACTGACCTAGACACAGACACGGCCGGGGATGCGGCCAGGGACACAGACACATCTAGAGACCCAGCCAGGGACACGGCCGGGGACACGGCCAGAGACGCAGCTAGAGTTAGGGACACAGACACATCTAGAGACCCAGCCGGGGACACGGCCAGGGACACAGCCAGGGACACGGCCAGGGACGCGGCCAGAGACACAGCTAGAGTTAGGGACACAGACACATCTAGAGACCCAGCCAGGGACAGGGCCAGGGACACGGCCAGAGACACGGCCAGGGACGCGGCCAGAGACACAGACACATCTAGAGACCCAGCCAGGGACAGGGCCAGGGACACGGCCAGAGACACGGCCAGGGACGCGGCCAGAGACACAGACACATCTAGAGACCCAGCCAGGGACAGGGCCAGGGACACGGCCAGAGACACGGCCAGGGACACGGCCAGAGACACAGACACATCTAGAGACCCAGCCAGGGACAGGGCCAGGGACACGGCCAGAGACACGGCCAGGGACACGGCCAGAGACACGGCCAGGGACGCGGCCAGAGACACAGACACATCTAGAGACCCAGCCAGGGACAGGGCCAGGGACACGGCCAGAGACACGGCCAGGGACACGGCCAGAGACACAGACACATCTAGAGACCCAGCCAGGGACACGGCCAGAGACACGGCCAGGGACACGGCCAGAGACACAGACACATCTAGAGACCCAGCCAGGGACAGGGCCAGGGACACGGCCAGAGACACGGCCAGGGACACGGCCAGAGACACGGCCAGGGACGCGGCCAGAGACACAGCTAGAGTTAGGGACACAGACACATCTAGAGACCCAGCCAGGGACACGGCCAGGGACGCGGCCAGGGACGCAGGTAGAGTTAGGGACACAGACACATCTAGAGACCCAGCCAGGGACACGGCCAGGGACACGGCCAGGGACACGGCCAGGGACGCAGGTAGAGTTAGGGACACAGACACATCTAGAGACCCAGCCAGGGACACGGCCAGGGACACGGCCAGGGACGCGGCCAGAGACACATCTAGAGACCCAGCCAGTTGCAGAACCAGACACCCCAGCTGCTGAAACACACGTTGACCAACAGACGGTAACTACAGACACACAAGCAGATGCCTCTGAGGCGATGGTTGAAGTGGACAGAAAAGGGCGCTGGTACTCATGATAGAAGAATGTACTGTAGTGTAAACATGGGAAATACTGCCCCCTGGTGTTAGAAGAAAGACATAACCAGGAAATAGGAATTTAAGGAGTTTAAACATGTCTACTTTATGTTGGAATTGCAGAGTATTAGAATAGATGCTGTAGAGGGTCCAGCAGATGGCTGTGAAGATTGACCAGGGCTTCCTAGGAGCCGTCCAGACCCTGTTACTGAAACACACATGGACAAATCCCTTAACCTTCCTAGGAGCCGTCCAGACCCTGTTACTGAAACACACATGGACACATCACTTAACCTTCCTAGGAGCCGTCCAGACCCTGTTACTGAAACACACATGGACACATCACTTAACCTTCCTAGGAGCCGTCCAGACCCTGTTACTGAAACACACATGGACAAATCACTTAACCTTGTCTTTCGACCATGATCTCAAATGTCTCATCTTTCTCTCTCTCCCTCTCCCTCTCCCCCCCCTCCCCCTCCCTCTCTCTCTCTCTCCCCCCTCCCCCTCCCCCTCTCTCCCCCTCTCCTCTCTCCTCTCCAGACCAAGCTGATAGAGAAGGACTTGGAGATGTTACAGGCTGAATTGATGGAGGCGTCCATGACAGACAACTCAGGCCTCAGCTTCTTTGAATACTTCCACATCTCCCCCATCAAAGTAGGAATCTCTCATTCTCTCCCTCCTTTCTCCCTCTCATCCCTTCCTCATTCTCTCTCTCCCTCCTTTCTCCCTCTCATCCCTTCCTCATTCTCTCTCTCCCTCCTTTCTCCCTCTCATCCCTTCCTCATTCTCTCTCTCCTTCCTTTCTCCCTCTCATCCCTTCCTCATTCTCTCTCTCCCTCCTTTCTCCCTCTCATCCCTTCCTCATTCTCTCTCTCCTTCCTTTCTCCCTCTCATCCCTTCCTCATTCTCTCTCTCTCCTTCCTTTCTCCCTCTCATCCCTTCCTCATTCTCTCTCTCCCTCTTTTCTCCCTCTCATCCCTTCCTCATTCTCTCTCTCTCTCCCTCTTTTCTCCCTCTCATCCCTTCCTCATTCTCTCTCTCCCTCCTTTCTCCCTCTCATTCCTTTCTCCCTCTCATCCCTTCCTCATTCTCTCTCTCCCTCTTTTCTCCCTCTCATCCCTTCCTCATTCTCTCTCTCTCCCTCTTTTCTCCCTCTCATCCCTTCCTCATTCTCTCTCTCCTTCCTTTCTCCCTCTCGTCCCTTCCTCATTCTCTCTCTCCCTCCTTTCTCCCTCTCGTCACTTCCTCATTCTCTCTCTCCTTCCTTTCTCCCTCTCATCCCTTCCTCATTCTCTCTCCTTCCTTTCTCCCTCTCATCCCTTCCTCATTCTCTCTCTCCCTCCTTTCTCCCTCTCGTCACTTCCTCATTCTCTCTCCTTCCTTTCTCCCTCTCATCCCTTCCTCATTCTCTCTCTCTCCTTCCTTTCTCCCTCTCATCCCTTCCTCATTCTCTCTGTCCTTCCTTTCTACCTCTCATCCCCTTCTCATTCTCTCTCTCCCTCCTTTCTACCTCTCATCCCCTTCTCATTCTCTCTCCTTCCTTTCTCCCTCTCATCCCTTCCTCATTCTCTCTCCTTCCTTTCTCCCTCTCGTCACTTCCTCATTCTCTCTCCTTCCTTTCTACCTCTCATCCCCTTCTCATTCTCTCTCTCTCCCTCCTTTCTCCCTCTCATCCCTTCCTCATTCTCTCTCTCCCTCCTTTCTCCCTCTCGTCACTTCCTCATTTTCTCTCCTTCCTTTCTCCCTCTCATCCCTTCCTCATTCTCTCTCGTCACTTCCTCATTCTCTCTCTCCTTCCTTTCTCCCTCTCATCCCTTCCTCATTCTCTCTCTCCCTCCTTTCTCCCTCTCGTCACTTCCTCATTCTCTCTCCTTCCTTTCTCCCTCTCATCCCTTCCTCATTCTCTCTCTCCCTCCTTTCTCCCTCTCATCCCTTCCTCATTCTCTCTCTCCCTCTTTTCTCCCTCTCATCCCTTCCTCATTCTCTCTCTCCTTCCTTTCTCCCTCTCATCCCTTCCTCATTCTCTCTCTCCCTCCTTTCTCCCTCTCATCACTTCCTCATTCTCTGGCCAAGACAGAGATCACTTGTTTCTTTCCTGTCCCGTTGTTGGCTTTGTTTCTGATGTAAAATGCTCGCCAGGTTCTTATTAAAGAGTGAGTCTGGGCAGCAGGAGATGACAGTATTATTAACTAATGTTATATTCCTCTATGTCAGCCTTACACAACCGGCGGACAGCGATCCGGTACCGGACCCAGAACAGGGTCAATACGGACCACTCTGCTGTTGTAATGATAAAAGGCACAAAGTGTAATTTGGTTATTAGCGAGTGCATCTTGTATCGTTCACTGACAGACCTTAGAGAGACATTTATAACCAGTCAGAAGTGATCAGTTGATCAACTAGCTCATGTTAGTTAGCTGGTTAGTCTAATTTACCTACCGATCTAAATCTCCTAGTCATCATGTCCAGATTACATCCCCCAGGGGCCACGACCCCCAGCCCACGACCCCTCACGACCTCCAGGGGCCACTAAGACATGTCAAAATGTGTAGAATTGCAGGAAATGTGCTTTAAAATGGCAAACGTTTATCATTCTCAACAAGAGGGGTGGATTAATTATTTAGTCATATCCCGGTTTACCTATTTACGTATGGCCCTGCCTACACCTAACGACTTTAAAAATATATATATTATTTGAGCAAAATTTATTGCACTTTATTTGGAACGGCAAGCCAGACAAAGCCTTCTCCAATAGTAGTGGAGGACCTTCTCCAATAGTAGTGGAGGACCTTCTCCAATAGTAGTGGAGGACCTTCTCCAATAGTAGTGGATGACCTTCTCCAATAGTAGTGGAGGACCTTCTCCGATAGTAGTGGAAGACCTTCTCCGATAGTAGTGGAGGACCTTCTCCGATAGTAGTGGAGGACCTTCTCCAATAGTAGTGGAGGACCTTCTCCAATAGTAGTGGAGGACTGGACCTTCTCCAATAGTAGTGGAGGACCTTCTCCGATAGTAGTGGAGGACCTTCTCCGATAGTAGTGGAGGACCTTCTCCGATAGTAGTGGAGGACCTTCTCCGATAGTAGTGGAGGACCTTCTCCGATAGTAGTGGAGGACCTTCTCCGATAGTAGTGGAGGACCTTCTCCGATAGTAGTGGAGGACCTTCTCCGATAGTAGTGGAGGACCTTCTCCGATAGTAGTGGAGGACCTTCTCCGATAGTAGTGGAGGACCTTCTCCGATAGTAGTGGAGGACCTTCTCCGATAGTAGTGGAGGACCTTCTCCGATAGTAGTGGAGGACCTTCTCCGATAGTAGTGGAGGACCTTCTCCGATAGTAGTGGAGGACCTTCTCCGATAGTAGTGGAGGACCTTCTCCGATAGTAGTGGAGGACCTTCTCCAATAGTAGTGGATGACCTTCTCCAATAGTAGTGGATGACCTTCTCCAATAGTAGTGGAGGACCTTCTCCGATAGTAGTGGATGACCTTCTCCAATAGTAGTGGAGGACCTTCTCCGATAGTAGTGGAGGACCTTCTCCAATAGTAGTGGATGACCTTCTCCAATAGTAGTGGAGGACCTTCTCCGATAGTAGTGGAGGACCTTCTCCGATAGTAGTGGATGACCTTCTCCGATAGTAGTGGAGGACCTTCTCCGATAGTAGTGGAGGACCTTCTCCGATAGTAGTGGAGGACTGGGCCTTCTCCGATTAGTAGTGGACTGGACAACATTAGTGTTATGGTAGATAATGTTCTATTCTTCTGTTGTAGCTCCACCTCAGTCTGTCTCTGGGCTCTAGCGGAGACGAGTCTGGTCAACATTAGTGTTATGGTGGATAATGTTCTATTCTTCTGTTGTAGCTCCACCTCAGTCTGTCTCTGGGCTCTAGTGGAGACGAGTCTGGTCAACATTAGTGTTATGGTGAATAATGTTGTATTCTTCTGTTGTAGCTCCACCTCAGTCTGTCTCTGGGCTCTAGCGGAGACGAGTCTGGTCAACAGGAGATGATGACCATCCAGTCAGTCAACCTTCTGTTGAAGAGTCTTGGAGCGACACTCACCGACGTAGACGACCTCATCTTCAAGTGAGTGTGTCTGACCGTGACCGTAGATAGACGGCACAAACAGATCTGGGACCAGGCTATTGATGATCCTCTCTCTCTCTCTCTCTCTCGCTCTCTGTCTCTGTCTCTCTGTCTCTGTCTCTCTCTCTCTCTCTGTCTCTGTCTCCTTCCAGACTTGCCTACTATGAGGTGAACTACCAGTTCTACAGGACAGAGAAGCTGATGTGGGCTGTGATCAGACATTACAGTGAGCAGGTTAGTTCACGTGGTTCCTTCACAAACCTTAAGATAGAATAATATACTTTATCCTATGTGACTGTTTTATGTGGATACACTGCGATTTAAAATAATGGAGGAGAACAACGAGGCTTTATTAAACAGCTTCTTGATGCAACTTATTTCCATTGTAAAAAAGGACTGCCCAGTCCACCGTGTTCCTCTCTCTGTCCTCTACAGTTCCTGAAACAGATGTATGTGTTGGTGCTGGGCCTGGACGTCCTGGGGAACCCGTTCGGCCTGATCAGAGGCCTGTCTGAAGGAGTGGAGGCCTTCTTCTACGAGCCCTTCCAGGTGACTGTCACCACCATCCAGCTGTTCTCCTAGGATCACTTCCTGACATTAGAGTGACCGGTCTGGATATCTAGATGGTTAGGTCTGTAGTGAGGATATCTAGATGGTTAGGTCTGTAGTACAGGATATCTAGATGGTTAGGTCTGTAGTGAGGATATCTAGATGGTTAGGCCTGTAGTGAGGATATCTAGATGGTTAGGTCTGTAGTACAGGATATCTAGATGGTTAGGCCTGTAGTACAGGATATCTAGATGGTTAGGCCTGTAGTACAGGATATCTAGATGGTTAGGTCTGTAGTGAGGATATCTAGATGGTTAGGTCTGTAGTGAGGATATCTAGATGGTTAGGCCTGTAGTGAGGATATCTAGATGGTTAGGTCTGTAGTACAGGATATCTAGATGGTTAGGCCTGTAGTACAGGATATCTAGATGGTTAGGTCTGTAGTACAGGATATCTAGATGGTTAGGTCTGTAGTGAGGATATCTAGATGGTTAGGTCTGTAGTAGAGGATATCTAGATGGTTAGGTCTGTAGTACAGGATATCTAGATGGTTAGGTCTGTAGTGAGGATATCTAGATGGTTAGGTCTGTAGTGATGATATCTAGATGGTTAGGCCTGTAGTACAGGATATCTAGATGGTTAGGTCTGTAGTACAGGATATCTAGATGGTTAGGCCTGTAGTACAGGATATCTAGATGGTTAGGCCTGTAGTACAGGATATCTAGATGGTTAGGTCTGTAGTACAGGATATCTAGATGGTTAGGCCTGTAGTGAGGATATCTAGATGGTTAGGTCTGTAGTACAGGATATCTAGATGGTTAGGTCTGTAGTACAGGATATCTAGATGGTTAGGCCTGTAGTACAGGATATCTAGATGGTTAGGCCTGTAGTACAGGATATCTAGATGGTTAGGTCTGTAGTACAGGATATCTAGATGGTTAGGTCTGTAGTGAGGATATCTAGATGGTTAGGTCTGTAGTGATGATATCTAGATGGTTAGGCCTGTAGTACAGGATATCTAGATGGTTAGGTCTGTAGTACAGGATATCTAGATGGTTAGGCCTGTAGTACAGGATATCTAGATGGTTAGGCCTGTAGTACAGGATATCTAGATGGTTAGGTCTGTAGTACAGGATATCTAGATGGTTAGGCCTGTAGTGAGGATATCTAGATGGTTAGGTCTGTAGTACAGGATATCTAGATGGTTAGGTCTGTAGTACAGGATATCTAGATGGTTAGGCCTGTAGTACAGGATATCTAGATGGTTAGGCCTGTAGTACAGGATATCTAGATGGTTAGGTCTGTAGTACAGGATATCTAGATGGTTAGGCCTGTAGTGAGGATATCTAGATGGTTAGGTCTGTAGTACAGGATATCTAGATGGTTAGGTCTGTAGTACAGGATATCTAGATGGTTAGGTCTGTAGTACAGGATATCTAGATGGTTAGGTCTGTAGTGAGGATATCTAGATGGTTAGGTCTGTAGTACAGGATATCTAGATGGTTAGGTCTGTAGTACAGGATATCTAGATGGTTAGGTCTGTAGTACAGGATATCTAGATGGTTAGGCCTGTAGTGAGGATATCTAGATGGTTAGGTCTGTAGTACAGGATATCTAGATGGTTAGGCCTGTAGTGAGGATATCTAGATGGTTAGGCCTGTAGTGATGATATCTAGATGGTTAGGTCTGTAGTACAGGATATCTAGATGGTTAGGTCTGTAGTACAGGATATCTAGATGGTTAGGCCTGTAGTACAGGATATCTAGATGGTTAGGCCTGTAGTACAGGATATCTAGATGGTTAGGTCTGTAGTGAGGATATCTAGATGGTTAGGTCTGTAGTGAGGATATCTAGATGGTTAGGCCTGTAGTGAGGATATCTAGATGGTTAGGTCTGTAGTACAGGATATCTAGATGGTTAGGTCTGTAGTACAGGATATCTAGATGGTTAGGCCTGTAGTACAGGATATCTAGATGGTTAGGTCTGTAGTACAGGATATCTAGATGGTTAGGTCTGTAGTACAGGATATCTAGATGGTTAGGTCTGTAGTACAGGATATCTAGATGGTTAGGTCTGTAGTGATGATATCTAGATGGTTAGGCCTGTAATACAGGATATCTAGATGGTTAGGTCTGTAGTGATGATATCTAGATGGTTAGGTCTGTAGTAGAGGATATCTAGATGGTTAGGTCTGTAGTACAGGATATCTAGATGGTTAGGTCTGTAGTACAGGATATCTAGATGGTTAGGTCTGTAGTGAGGATATCTAGATGGTTAGGTCTGTAGTGATGATATCTAGATGGTTAGGCCTGTAGTACAGGATATCTAGATGGTTAGGTCCGCAGTACAGGATATCTAGATGGTTAGGCCTGTAGTACAGGATATCTAGATGGTTAGGCCTGTAGTACAGGATATCTAGATGGTTAGGTCTGTAGTACAGGATATCTAGATGGTTAGGCCTGTAGTGAGGATATCTAGATGGTTAGGCCTGTAGTACAGGATATCTAGATGGTTAGGTCTGTAGTACAGGATATCTAGATGGTTAGGCCTGTAGTACAGGATATCTAGATGGTTAGGCCTGTAGTACAGGATATCTAGATGGTTAGGTCTGTAGTGAGGATATCTAGATGGTTAGGCCTGTAGTACAGGATATCTAGATGGTTAGGTCTGTAGTACAGGATATCTAGATGGTTAGGTCTGTAGTGAGGATATCTAGATGGTTAGGTCTGTAGTACAGGATATCTAGATGGTTAGGTCTGTAGTACAGGATATCTAGATGGTTAGGTCTGTAGTACAGGATATCTAGATGGTTAGGCCTGTAGTGAGGATATCTAGATGGTTAGGTCTGTAGTACAGGATATCTAGATGGTTAGGCCTGTAGTGAGGATATCTAGATGGTTAGGCCTGTAGTGATGATATCTAGATGGTTAGGTCTGTAGTACAGGATATCTAGATGGTTAGGTCTGTAGTACAGGATATCTAGATGGTTAGGCCTGTAGTACAGGATATCTAGATGGTTAGGTCTGTAGTACAGGATATCTAGATGGTTAGGCCTGTAGTACAGGATATCTAGATGGTTAGGTCTGTAGTACAGGATATCTAGATGGTTAGGTCTGTAGTACAGGATATCTAGATGGTTAGGTCTGTAGTACAGGATATCTAGATGGTTAGGTCTGTAGTACAGGATATCTAGATGGTTAGGCCTGTAGTGAGGATATCTAGATGGTTAGGTCTGTAGTGAGGATATCTAGATGGTTAGGTCTGTAGTACAGGATATCTAGATGGTTAGGTCTGTAGTACAGGATATCTAGATGGTTAGGTCTGTAGTACAGGATATCTAGATGGTTAGGTCTGTAGTACAGGATATCTAGATGGTTAGGCCTGTAGTACAGGATATCTAGATGGTTAGGTCTGTAGTGAGGATATCTAGATGGTTAGGTCTGTAGTACAGGATATCTAGATGGTTAGGCCTGTAGTACAGGATATCTAGATGGTTAGGTCTGTAGTACAGGATATCTAGATGGTTAGGTCTATAGTACAGGATATCTAGATGGTTAGGTCTGTAGTGAGGATATCTAGATGGTTAGGCCTGTAGTACAGGATATCTAGATGGTTAGGCCTGTAGTGAGGATATCTAGATGGTTAGGTCTGTAGTACAGGATATCTAGATGGTTAGGTCTGTAGTGAGGATATCTAGATGGTTAGGTCTGTAGTACAGGATATCTAGATGGTTAGGTCTGTAGTGAGGATATCTAGATGGTTAGGTCTGTAGTACAGGATATCTAGATGGTTAGGCCTGTAGTGAGGATATCTAGATGGTTAGGCCTGTAGTACAGGATATCTAGATGGTTAGGTCTGTAGTACAGGATATCTAGATGGTTAGGCCTGTAGTACAGGATATCTAGATGGTTAGGTCTGTAGTGAGGATATCTAGATGGTTAGGCCTGTAGTACAGGATATCTAGATGGTTAGGCCTGTAGTACAGGATATCTAGATGGTTAGGTCTGTAGTACAGGATATCTAGATGGTTAGGTCTGTAGTGAGGATATCTAGATGGTTAGGTCTGTAGTGAGGATATCTAGATGGTTAGGTCTGTAGTACAGGATATCTAGATGGTTAGGTCTGTAGTACAGGATATCTAGATGGTTAGGTCTGTAGTGAGGATATCTAGATGGTTAGGTCTGTAGTACAGGATATCTAGATGGTTAGGTCTGTAGTGAGGATATCTAGATGGTTAGGTCTGTAGTACAGGATATCTAGATGGTTAGGTCTGTAGTACAGGATATCTAGATGGTTAGGTCTGTAGTACAGGATATCTAGATGGTTAGGTCTGTAGTGAGGATATCTAGATGGTTAGGTCTGTAGTACAGGATATCTAGATGGTTAGGTCTGTAGTACAGGATATCTAGATGGATAGGTCTGTAGTACAGGATATCTAGATGGTTAGGCCTGTAGTACAGGATATCTAGATGGTTAGGTCTGTAGTGAGGATATCTAGATGGTTAGGTCTGTAGTACAGGATATCTAGATGGTTAGGTCTGTAGTACAGGATATCTAGATGGTTAGGTCTGTAGTACAGGATATCTAGATGGTTAGGCCTGTAGTACAGGATATCTAGATGGTTAGGCCTGTAGTACAGGATATCTAGATGGTTAGGTCTGTAGTACAGGATATCTAGATGGTTAGGTCTGTAGTACAGGATATCTAGATGGTTAGGCCTGTAGTGATGATATCTAGATGGTTAGGCCTGTAGTGATGATATCTAGATGGTTAGGCCTGTAGTACAGGATATCTAGATGGTTAGGCCTGTAGTGATGATATCTAGATGGTTAGGCCTGTAGTACAGGATATCTAGATGGTTAGGCCTGTAGTGATGATATCTAGATGGTTAGGTCTGTAGTACAGGATATCTAGATGGTTAGGCCTGTAGTGATGATATCTAGATGGTTAGGCCTGTAGTGATGATATCTAGATGGTTAGGCCTGTAGTGATGATATCTAGATGGTTAGGCCTGTAGTGATGATATCTAGATGGTTAGGCCTGTAGTACAGGATATCTAGATGGTTAGGCCTGTAGTACAGGATATCTAGATGGTTAGGTCTGTAGTACAGGATATCTAGATGGTTAGGCCTGTAGTACAGGATATCTAGATGGTTAGGCCTGTAGTGATGATATCTAGATGGTTAGGTCTGTAGTACAGGATATCTAGATGGTTAGGCCTGTAGTACAGGATATCTAGATGGTTAGGCCTGTAGTGATGATATCTAGATGGTTAGGCCTGTAGTACAGGATATCTAGATGGTTAGGCCTGTAGTGATGATATCTAGATGGTTAGGCCTGTAGTACAGGATATCTAGATGGTTAGGCCTGTAGTGATGATATCTAGATGGTTAGGCCTGTAGTACAGGATATCTAGATGGTTAGGCCTGTAGTACAGGATATCTAGATGGTTAGGTCTGTAGTACAGGATATCTAGATGGTTAGGCCTGTAGTGATGATATCTAGATGGTTAGGCCTGTAGTACAGGATATCTAGATGGTTAGGCCTGTAGTGATGATATCTAGATGGTTAGGCCTGTAGTGATGATATCTAGATGGTTAGGCCTGTAGTGATGATATCTAGATGGTTAGGCCTGTAGTACAGGATATCTAGATGGTTAGGTCTGTAGTACAGGATATCTAGATGGTTAGGCCTGTAGTACAGGATATCTAGATGGTTAGGTCTGTAGTACAGGATATCTAGATGGTTAGGTCTGTAGTGAGGATATCTAGATGGTTAGGTCTGTAGTACAGGATATCTAGATGGTTAGGCCTGTAGTGATGATATCTAGATGGTTAGGCCTGTAGTACAGGATATCTAGATGGTTAGGTCTGTAGTACAGGATATCTAGATGGTTAGGTCTGTAGTGAGGATATCTAGATGGTTAGGTCTGTAGTACAGGATTTCTAGATGGTTAGGTCTGTAGTACAGGATATCTAGATGGTTAGGCCTGTAGTACAGGATATCTAGATGGTTAGGTCTGTAGTGAGGATATCTAGATGGTTAGGTCTGTAGTGAGGATATCTAGATGGTTAGGTCTGTAGTACAGGATATCTAGATGGTTAGGTCTGTAGTACAGGATATCTAGATGGTTAGGTCTGTAGTGAGGATATCTAGATGGTTAGGTCTGTAGTGAGGATATATAGATGGTTAGGTCTGTAGTACAGGATATCTAGATGGTTAGGTCTGTAGTACAGGATATCTAGATGGTTAGGCCTGTAGTACAGGATATCTAGATGGTTAGGTCTGTAGTACAGGATATCTAGATGGTTAGGCCTGTAGTGAGGATATCTAGATGGTTAGGCCTGTAGTACAGGATATCTAGATGGTTAGGCCTGTAGTACAGGATATCTAGATGGTTAGGTCTGTAGTGAGGATATCTAGATGGTTAGGTCTGTAGTACAGGATATCTAGATGGTTAGGTCTGTAGTACAGGATATCTAGATGGTTAGGCCTGTAGTACAGGATATCTAGATGGTTAGGTCTGTAGTACAGAATATCTAGATGGTTAGGCCTGTAGTACAGGATATCTAGATGGTTAGGCCTGTAGTACAGGATATCTAGATGGTTAGGCCTGTAGTACAGGATATCTAGATGGTTAGGCCTGTAGTACAGGATATCTAGATGGTTAGGCCTGTAGTACAGGATATCTAGATGGTTAGGCCTGTAGTACAGGATATCTAGATGGTTAGGTCTGTAGTACAGGATATCTAGATGGTTAGGTCTGTAGTGGGGATATCTAGATGGTTAGGTCTGTAGTAGAGGATATCTAGATGGTTAGGCCTGTAGTACAGGATATCTAGATGGATAGGCCTGTAGTAGAGGATATCTAGATTGTTAGGCCTGTAGTGAGGATATCTAGATGGTTAGGCCTGTAGTACAGGATATCTAGATGGTTAGGCCTGTAGTACAGGATATCTAGATGGTTAGGTCTGTAGTGAGGATATCTAGATGGTTAGGTCTGTAGTACAGGATATCTAGATGGTTAGGTCTGTAGTACAGGATATCTAGATGGTTAGGTCTGTAGTGAGGATATCTAGATGGTTAGGTCTGTAGTACAGGATATCTAGATGGTTAGGTCTGTAGTGAGGATATCTAGATGGTTAGGTCTGTAGTACAGGATATCTAGATGGTTAGGCCTGTAGTGAGGATATCTAGATGGTTAGGCCTGTAGTACAGGATATCTAGATGGTTAGGTCTGTAGTACAGGATATCTAGATGGTTAGGTCTGTAGTACAGGATATCTAGATGGTTAGGCCTGTAGTACAGGATATCTAGATGGTTAGGTCTGTAGTGAGGATATCTAGATGGTTAGGTCTGTAGTGAGGATATCTAGATGGTTAGGTCTGTAGTACAGGATATCTAGATGGTTAGGTCTGTAGTACAGGATATCTAGATGGTTAGGTCTGTAGTACAGGATATCTAGATGGTTAGGTCTGTAGTACAGGATATCTAGATGGTTAGGCCTGTAGTACAGGATATCTAGATGGTTAGGTCTGTAGTGAGGATATCTAGATGGTTAGGCCTGTAGTACAGGATATCTAGATGGTTAGGCCTGTAGTACAGGATATCTAGATGGTTAGGTCTGTAGTACAGGATATCTAGATGGTTAGGTCTGTAGTGAGGATATCTAGATGGTTAGGTCTGTAGTGAGGATATCTAGATGGTTAGGTCTGTAGTACAGGATATCTAGATGGTTAGGTCTGTAGTACAGGATATCTAGATGGTTAGGCCTGTAGTACAGGATATCTAGATGGTTAGGTCTGTAGTGAGGATATCTAGATGGTTAGGTCTGTAGTACAGGATATCTAGATGGTTAGGTCTGTAGTACAGGATATCTAGATGGTTAGGCCTGTAGTACAGGATATCTAGATGGTTAGGTCTGTAGTACAGGATATCTAGATGGTTAGGTCTGTAGTACAGGATATCTAGATGGTTAGGTCTGTAGTACAGGATATCTAGATGGTTAGGCCTGTAGTGAGGATATCTAGATGGTTAGGCCTGTAGTGAGGATATCTAGATGGTTAGGCCTGTAGTACAGGATATCTAGATGGTTAGGCCTGTAGTGAGGATATCTAGATGGTTAGGCCTGTAGTACAGGATATCTAGATGGTTAGGCCTGTAGTGATGATATCTAGATGGTTAGGTCTGTAGTACAGGATATCTAGATGGTTAGGCCTGTAGTGATGATATCTAGATGGTTAGGCCTGTAGTGATGATATCTAGATGGTTAGGCCTGTAGTGATGATATCTAGATGGTTAGGCCTGTAGTACAGGATATCTAGATGGTTAGGTCTGTAGTACAGGATATCTAGATGGTTAGGTCTGTAGTACAGGATATCTAGATGGTTAGGCCTGTAGTGATGATATCTAGATGGTTAGGCCTGTAGTGATGATATCTAGATGGTTAGGCCTGTAGTACAGGATATCTAGATGGTTAGGCCTGTAGTGATGATATCTAGATGGTTAGGCCTGTAGTACAGGATATCTAGATGGTTAGGCCTGTAGTGATGATATCTAGATGGTTAGGTCTGTAGTACAGGATATCTAGATGGTTAGGCCTGTAGTACAGGATATCTAGATGGTTAGGCCTGTAGTGATGATATCTAGATGGTTAGGCCTGTAGTACAGGATATCTAGATGGTTAGGCCTGTAGTGATGATATCTAGATGGTTAGGCCTGTAGTACAGGATATCTAGATGGTTAGGCCTGTAGTGATGATATCTAGATGGTTAGGCCTGTAGTACAGGATATCTAGATGGTTAGGTCTGTAGTACAGGATATCTAGATGGTTAGGCCTGTAGTGATGATATCTAGATGGTTAGGCCTGTAGTACAGGATATCTAGATGGTTAGGCCTGTAGTGATGATATCTAGATGGTTAGGCCTGTAGTACAGGATATCTAGATGGTTAGGTCTGTAGTACAGGATATCTAGATGGTTAGGCCTGTAGTACAGGATATCTAGATGGTTAGGTCTGTAGTACAGGATATCTAGATGGTTAGGTCTGTAGTACAGGATATCTAGATGGTTAGGTCTGTAGTGAGGATATCTAGATGGTTAGGCCTGTAGTACAGGATATCTAGATGGTTAGGTCTGTAGTACAGGATATCTAGATGGTTAGGTCTGTAGTGAGGATATCTAGATGGTTAGGCCTGTAGTACAGGATATCTAGATGGTTAGGTCTGTAGTACAGGATATCTAGATGGTTAGGTCTGTAGTGAGGATATCTAGATGGTTAGGTCTGTAGTACAGGATATCTAGATGGTTAGGTCTGTAGTACAGGATATCTAGATGGTTAGGTCTGTAGTGAGGATATCTAGATGGTTAGGTCTGTAGTACAGGATATCTAGATGGTTAGGTCTGTAGTGAGGATATCTAGATGGTTAGGCCTCTAGTACAGGATATCTAGATGGTTAGGTCTGTAGTGAGGATATCTAGATGGTTAGGTCTGTAGTGAGGATATCTAGATGGTTAGGCCTGTAGTACAGGATATCTAGATGGTTAGGCCTGTAGTACAGGATATCTAGATGGTTAGGTCTGTAGTGAGGATATCTAGATGGTTAGGTCTGTAGTACAGGATATCTAGATGGTTAGGCCTGTAGTACAGGATATCTAGATGGTTAGGTCTGTAGTGAGGATTTCTAGATGGTTAGGCCTGTAGTGAGGATATCTAGATGGTTAGGTCTGTAGTACAGGATTTCTAGATGGTTAGGCCTGTAGTACAGGATATCTAGATGGTTAGGTCTGTAGTACAGGATATCTAGATGGTTAGGTCTGTAGTACAGGATATCTAGATGGTTAGGTCTGTAGTACAGGATATCTAGATGGTTAGGCCTGTAGTGATGATATCTAGATGGTTAGGCCTGTAGTGATGATATCTAGATGGTTAGGCCTGTAGTACAGGATATCTAGATGGTTAGGCCTGTAGTGATGATATCTAGATGGTTAGGCCTGTAGTACAGGATATCTAGATGGTTAGGCCTGTAGTGATGATATCTAGATGGTTAGGTCTGTAGTACAGGATATCTAGATGGTTAGGCCTGTAGTGATGATATCTAGATGGTTAGGCCTGTAGTACAGGATATCTAGATGGTTAGGCCTGTAGTACAGGATATCTAGATGGTTAGGCCTGTAGTGATGATATCTAGATGGTTAGGCCTGTAGTACAGGATATCTAGATGGTTAGGCCTGTAGTGATGATATCTAGATGGTTAGGTCTGTAGTACAGGATATCTAGATGGTTAGGCCTGTAGTACAGGATATCTAGATGGTTAGGCCTGTAGTGATGATATCTAGATGGTTAGGCCTGTAGTACAGGATATCTAGATGGTTAGGCCTGTAGTGATGATATCTAGATGGTTAGGCCTGTAGTACAGGATATCTAGATGGTTAGGCCTGTAGTGATGATATCTAGATGGTTAGGCCTGTAGTACAGGATATCTAGATGGTTAGGTCTGTAGTACAGGATATCTAGATGGTTAGGCCTGTAGTGATGATATCTAGATGGTTAGGCCTGTAGTACAGGATATCTAGATGGTTAGGCCTGTAGTGATGATATCTAGATGGTTAGGCCTGTAGTGATGATATCTAGATGGTTAGGCCTGTAGTACAGGATATCTAGATGGTTAGGTCTGTAGTACAGGATATCTAGATGGTTAGGCCTGTAGTACAGGATATCTAGATGGTTAGGTCTGTAGTACAGGATATCTAGATGGTTAGGTCTGTAGTACAGGATATCTAGATGGTTAGGTCTGTAGTACAGGATATCTAGATGGTTAGGTCTGTAGTGAGGATATCTAGATGGTTAGGTCTGTAGTACAGGATATCTAGATGGTTAGGCCTGTAGTGATGATATCTAGATGGTTAGGCCTGTAGTACAGGATATCTAGATGGTTAGGTCTGTAGTACAGGATATCTAGATGGTTAGGTCTGTAGTACAGGATATCTAGATGGTTAGGTCTGTAGTGAGGATATCTAGATGGTTAGGTCTGTAGTACAGGATTTCTAGATGGTTAGGTCTGTAGTACAGGATATCTAGATGGTTAGGCCTGTAGTACAGGATATCTAGATGGTTAGGTCTGTAGTGAGGATATCTAGATGGTTAGGTCTGTAGTGAGGATATCTAGATGGTTAGGTCTGTAGTACAGGATATCTAGATGGTTAGGTCTGTAGTACAGGATATCTAGATGGTTAGGTCTGTAGTGAGGATATCTAGATGGTTAGGTCTGTAGTGAGGATATCTAGATGGTTAGGTCTGTAGTACAGGATATCTAGATGGTTAGGTCTGTAGTACAGGATATCTAGATGGTTAGGCCTGTAGTACAGGATATCTAGATGGTTAGGTCTGTAGTACAGGATATCTAGATGGTTAGGCCTGTAGTGAGGATATCTAGATGGATAGGTCTGTAGTACAGGATATCTAGATGGTTAGGTCTGTAGTACAGGATATCTAGATGGTTAGGTCTGTAGTACAGGATATCTAGATGGTTAGGTCTGTAGTACAGGATATCTAGATGGTTAGGCCTGTAGTGAGGATATCTAGATGGTTAGGTCTGTAGTGAGGATATCTAGATGGTTAGGTCTGTAGTACAGGATATCTAGATGGTTAGGTCTGTAGTACAGGATATCTAGATGGTTAGGTCTGTAGTACAGGATATCTAGATGGTTAGGTCTGTAGTACAGGATATCTAGATGGTTAGGTCTGTAGTGATGATATCTAGATGGTTAGGCCTGTAGTGATGATATCTAGATGGTTAGGTCTGTAGTGAGGATATCTAGATGGTTAGGTCTGTAGTGATGATATCTAGATGGTTAGGTCTGTAGTACAGGATATCTAGATGGTTAGGCCTGTAGTACAGGATATCTAGATGGTTAGGTCTGTAGTGAGGATATCTAGATGGTTAGGTCTGTAGTACAGGATATCTAGATGGTTAGGCCTGTAGTACAGGATATCTAGATGGTTAGGTCTGTAGTACAGGATATCTAGATGGTTAGGTCTATAGTACAGGATATCTAGATGGTTAGGTCTGTAGTGAGGATATCTAGATGGTTAGGCCTGTAGTACAGGATATCTAGATGGTTAGGCCTGTAGTGAGGATATCTAGATGGTTAGGTCTGTAGTACAGGATATCTAGATGGTTAGGTCTGTAGTGAGGATATCTAGATGGTTAGGTCTGTAGTACAGGATATCTAGATGGTTAGGTCTGTAGTGAGGATATCTAGATGGTTAGGTCTGTAGTACAGGATATCTAGATGGTTAGGCCTGTAGTGAGGATATCTAGATGGTTAGGCCTGTAGTACAGGATATCTAGATGGTTAGGTCTGTAGTACAGGATATCTAGATGGTTAGGCCTGTAGTACAGGATATCTAGATGGTTAGGTCTGTAGTGAGGATATCTAGATGGTTAGGCCTGTAGTACAGGATATCTAGATGGTTAGGCCTGTAGTACAGGATATCTAGATGGTTAGGTCTGTAGTACAGGATATCTAGATGGTTAGGTCTGTAGTGAGGATATCTAGATGGTTAGGTCTGTAGTGAGGATATCTAGATGGTTAGGTCTGTAGTACAGGATATCTAGATGGTTAGGTCTGTAGTACAGGATATCTAGATGGTTAGGTCTGTAGTGAGGATATCTAGATGGTTAGGTCTGTAGTACAGGATATCTAGATGGTTAGGTCTGTAGTGAGGATATCTAGATGGTTAGGTCTGTAGTACAGGATATCTAGATGGTTAGGTCTGTAGTACAGGATATCTAGATGGTTAGGTCTGTAGTACAGGATATCTAGATGGTTAGGTCTGTAGTGAGGATATCTAGATGGTTAGGTCTGTAGTACAGGATATCTAGATGGTTAGGTCTGTAGTACAGGATATCTAGATGGTTAGGTCTGTAGTACAGGATATCTAGATGGTTAGGCCTGTAGTACAGGATATCTAGATGGTTAGGTCTGTAGTGAGGATATCTAGATGGTTAGGTCTGTAGTACAGGATATCTAGATGGTTAGGTCTGTAGTACAGGATATCTAGATGGTTAGGTCTGTAGTACAGGATATCTAGATGGTTAGGCCTGTAGTACAGGATATCTAGATGGTTAGGCCTGTAGTACAGGATATCTAGATGGTTAGGTCTGTAGTACAGGATATCTAGATGGTTAGGTCTGTAGTACAGGATATCTAGATGGTTAGGCCTGTAGTGATGATATCTAGATGGTTAGGCCTGTAGTGATGATATCTAGATGGTTAGGCCTGTAGTACAGGATATCTAGATGGTTAGGCCTGTAGTGATGATATCTAGATGGTTAGGTCTGTAGTACAGGATATCTAGATGGTTAGGCCTGTAGTGATGATATCTAGATGGTTAGGCCTGTAGTGATGATATCTAGATGGTTAGGCCTGTAGTGATGATATCTAGATGGTTAGGCCTGTAGTGATGATATCTAGATGGTTAGGCCTGTAGTACAGGATATCTAGATGGTTAGGCCTGTAGTGATGATATCTAGATGGTTAGGTCTGTAGTACAGGATATCTAGATGGTTAGGCCTGTAGTACAGGATATCTAGATGGTTAGGCCTGTAGTGATGATATCTAGATGGTTAGGCCTGTAGTACAGGATATCTAGATGGTTAGGCCTGTAGTGATGATATCTAGATGGTTAGGCCTGTAGTACAGGATATCTAGATGGTTAGGCCTGTAGTGATGATATCTAGATGGTTAGGCCTGTAGTACAGGATATCTAGATGGTTAGGCCTGTAGTACAGGATATCTAGATGGTTAGGTCTGTAGTACAGGATATCTAGATGGTTAGGCCTGTAGTGATGATATCTAGATGGTTAGGCCTGTAGTACAGGATATCTAGATGGTTAGGCCTGTAGTGATGATATCTAGATGGTTAGGCCTGTAGTGATGATATCTAGATGGTTAGGCCTGTAGTGATGATATCTAGATGGTTAGGCCTGTAGTACAGGATATCTAGATGGTTAGGTCTGTAGTACAGGATATCTAGATGGTTAGGCCTGTAGTACAGGATATCTAGATGGTTAGGTCTGTAGTACAGGATATCTAGATGGTTAGGTCTGTAGTGAGGATATCTAGATGGTTAGGTCTGTAGTACAGGATATCTAGATGGTTAGGCCTGTAGTGATGATATCTAGATGGTTAGGCCTGTAGTACAGGATATCTAGATGGTTAGGTCTGTAGTACAGGATATCTAGATGGTTAGGTCTGTAGTACAGGATATCTAGATGGTTAGGTCTGTAGTGAGGATATCTAGATGGTTAGGTCTGTAGTACAGGATTTCTAGATGGTTAGGTCTGTAGTACAGGATATCTAGATGGTTAGGCCTGTAGTACAGGATATCTAGATGGTTAGGTCTGTAGTGAGGATATCTAGATGGTTAGGTCTGTAGTGAGGATATCTAGATGGTTAGGTCTGTAGTACAGGATATCTAGATGGTTAGGTCTGTAGTACAGGATATCTAGATGGTTAGGTCTGTAGTGAGGATATCTAGATGGTTAGGTCTGTAGTGAGGATATCTAGATGGTTAGGTCTGTAGTACAGGATATCTAGATGGTTAGGTCTGTAGTACAGGATATCTAGATGGTTAGGCCTGTAGTACAGGATATCTAGATGGTTAGGTCTGTAGTACAGGATATCTAGATGGTTAGGCCTGTAGTGAGGATATCTAGATGGTTAGGCCTGTAGTACAGGATATCTAGATGGTTAGGCCTGTAGTACAGGATATCTAGATGGTTAGGCCTGTAGTACAGGATATCTAGATGGTTAGGTCTGTAGTGAGGATATCTAGATGGTTAGGTCTGTAGTACAGGATATCTAGATGGTTAGGTCTGTAGTACAGGATATCTAGATGGTTAGGCCTGTAGTACAGGATATCTAGATGGTTAGGTCTGTAGTACAGAATATCTAGATGGTTAGGCCTGTAGTACAGGATATCTAGATGGTTAGGCCTGTAGTACAGGATATCTAGATGGTTAGGCCTGTAGTACAGGATATCTAGATGGTTAGGCCTGTAGTACAGGATATCTAGATGGTTAGGCCTGTAGTACAGGATATCTAGATGGTTAGGCCTGTAGTACAGGATATCTAGATGGTTAGGTCTGTAGTACAGGATATCTAGATGGTTAGGTCTGTAGTGGGGATATCTAGATGGTTAGGTCTGTAGTAGAGGATATCTAGATGGTTAGGCCTGTAGTACAGGATATCTAGATGGATAGGCCTGTAGTAGAGGATATCTAGATTGTTAGGCCTGTAGTGAGGATATCTAGATGGTTAGGCCTGTAGTACAGGATATCTAGATGGTTAGGCCTGTAGTACAGGATATCTAGATGGTTAGGTCTGTAGTGAGGATATCTAGATGGTTAGGTCTGTAGTACAGGATATCTAGATGGTTAGGTCTGTAGTACAGGATATCTAGATGGTTAGGTCTGTAGTGAGGATATCTAGATGGTTAGGTCTGTAGTACAGGATATCTAGATGGTTAGGTCTGTAGTGAGGATATCTAGATGGTTAGGTCTGTAGTACAGGATATCTAGATGGTTAGGCCTGTAGTGAGGATATCTAGATGGTTAGGCCTGTAGTACAGGATATCTAGATGGTTAGGTCTGTAGTACAGGATATCTAGATGGTTAGGTCTGTAGTACAGGATATCTAGATGGTTAGGCCTGTAGTACAGGATATCTAGATGGTTAGGTCTGTAGTGAGGATATCTAGATGGTTAGGTCTGTAGTGAGGATATCTAGATGGTTAGGTCTGTAGTACAGGATATCTAGATGGTTAGGTCTGTAGTACAGGATATCTAGATGGTTAGGTCTGTAGTACAGGATATCTAGATGGTTAGGTCTGTAGTACAGGATATCTAGATGGTTAGGCCTGTAGTACAGGATATCTAGATGGTTAGGTCTGTAGTACAGGATATCTAGATGGTTAGGCCTGTAGTACAGGATATCTAGATGGTTAGGCCTGTAGTACAGGATATCTAGATGGTTAGGTCTGTAGTACAGGATATCTAGATGGTTAGGTCTGTAGTGAGGATATCTAGATGGTTAGGTCTGTAGTGAGGATATCTAGATGGTTAGGTCTGTAGTACAGGATATCTAGATGGTTAGGTCTGTAGTACAGGATATCTAGATGGTTAGGTCTGTAGTGAGGATATCTAGATGGTTAGGTCTGTAGTACAGGATATCTAGATGGTTAGGTCTGTAGTGAGGATATCTAGATGGTTAGGTCTGTAGTACAGGATATCTAGATGGTTAGGTCTGTAGTACAGGATATCTAGATGGTTAGGTCTGTAGTACAGGATATCTAGATGGTTAGGTCTGTAGTGAGGATATCTAGATGGTTAGGTCTATAGTGAGGATATCTAGATGGTTAGGTCTGTAGTACAGGATATCTAGATGGATAGGTCTGTAGTACAGGATATCTAGATGGTTAGGCCTGTAGTACAGGATATCTAGATGGTTAGGTCTGTAGTGAGGATATCTAGATGGTTAGGTCTGTAGTACAGGATATCTAGATGGTTAGGTCTGTAGTACAGGATATCTAGATGGTTAGGCCTGTAGTACAGGATATCTAGATGGTTAGGTCTGTAGTACAGGATATCTAGATGGTTAGGTCTGTAGTACAGGATATCTAGATGGTTAGGTCTGTAGTACAGGATATCTAGATGGTTAGGCCTGTAGTGATGATATCTAGATGGTTAGGCCTGTAGTGATGATATCTAGATGGTTAGGCCTGTAGTACAGGATATCTAGATGGTTAGGCCTGTAGTGATGATATCTAGATGGTTAGGCCTGTAGTACAGGATATCTAGATGGTTAGGCCTGTAGTGATGATATCTAGATGGTTAGGTCTGTAGTACAGGATATCTAGATGGTTAGGCCTGTAGTGATGATATCTAGATGGTTAGGCCTGTAGTGATGATATCTAGATGGTTAGGCCTGTAGTGATGATATCTAGATGGTTAGGCCTGTAGTGATGATATCTAGATGGTTAGGCCTGTAGTACAGGATATCTAGATGGTTAGGCCTGTAGTGATGATATCTAGATGGTTAGGTCTGTAGTACAGGATATCTAGATGGTTAGGCCTGTAGTACAGGATATCTAGATGGTTAGGCCTGTAGTGATGATATCTAGATGGTTAGGCCTGTAGTACAGGATATCTAGATGGTTAGGTCTGTAGTACAGAATATCTAGATGGTTAGGCCTGTAGTACAGGATATCTAGATGGTTAGGCCTGTAGTACAGGATATCTAGATGGTTAGGCCTGTAGTACAGGATATCTAGATGGTTAGGCCTGTAGTACAGGATATCTAGATGGTTAGGTCTGTAGTACAGGATATCTAGATGGTTAGGCCTGTAGTACAGGATATCTAGATGGTTAGGTCTGTAGTACAGGATATCTAGATGGTTAGGTCTGTAGTGGGATATCTAGATGGTTAGGTCTGTAGTAGAGGATATCTAGATGGTTAGGCCTGTAGTACAGGATATCTAGATGGTTAGGCCTGTAGTAGAGGATATCTAGATGGTTAGGCCTGTAGTGAGGATATCTAGATGGTTAGGCCTGTAGTACAGGATATCTAGATGGTTAGGCCTGTAGTACAGGATATCTAGATGGTTAGGTCTGTAGTGAGGATATCTAGATGGTTAGGTCTGTAGTACAGGATATCTAGATGGTTAGGTCTGTAGTACAGGATATCTAGATGGTTAGGTCTGTAGTGAGGATATCTAGATGGTTAGGTCTGTAGTACAGGATATCTAGATGGTTAGGTCTGTAGTGAGGATATCTAGATGGTTAGGTCTGTAGTACAGGATATCTAGATGGTTAGGCCTGTAGTGAGGATATCTAGATGGTTAGGCCTGTAGTACAGGATATCTAGATGGTTAGGTCTGTAGTACAGGATATCTAGATGGTTAGGTCTGTAGTACAGGATATCTAGATGGTTAGGCCTGTAGTACAGGATATCTAGATGGTTAGGTCTGTAGTGAGGATATCTAGATGGTTAGGTCTGTAGTGAGGATATCTAGATGGTTAGGTCTGTAGTACAGGATATCTAGATGGTTAGGTCTGTAGTACAGGATATCTAGATGGTTAGGTCTGTAGTACAGGATATCTAGATGGTTAGGTCTGTAGTACAGGATATCTAGATGGTTAGGCCTGTAGTACAGGATATCTAGATGGTTAGGTCTGTAGTACAGGATATCTAGATGGTTAGGCCTGTAGTACAGGATATCTAGATGGTTAGGCCTGTAGTACAGGATATCTAGATGGTTAGGTCTGTAGTACAGGATATCTAGATGGTTAGGTCTGTAGTGAGGATATCTAGATGGTTAGGTCTGTAGTGAGGATATCTAGATGGTTAGGTCTGTAGTACAGGATATCTAGATGGTTAGGTCTGTAGTACAGGATATCTAGATGGTTAGGTCTGTAGTGAGGATATCTAGATGGTTAGGTCTGTAGTACAGGATATCTAGATGGTTAGGTCTGTAGTGAGGATATCTAGATGGTTAGGTCTGTAGTACAGGATATCTAGATGGTTAGGTCTGTAGTACAGGATATCTAGATGGTTAGGTCTGTAGTGAGGATATCTAGATGGTTAGGTCTGTAGTGAGGATATCTAGATGGTTAGGTCTATAGTGAGGATATCTAGATGGTTAGGTCTGTAGTACAGGATATCTAGATGGATAGGTCTGTAGTACAGGATATCTAGATGGTTAGGCCTGTAGTACAGGATATCTAGATGGTTAGGTCTGTAGTGAGGATATCTAGATGGTTAGGTCTGTAGTACAGGATATCTAGATGGTTAGGTCTGTAGTACAGGATATCTAGATGGTTAGGCCTGTAGTACAGGATATCTAGATGGTTAGGTCTGTAGTACAGGATATCTAGATGGTTAGGTCTGTAGTACAGGATATCTAGATGGTTAGGTCTGTAGTACAGGATATCTAGATGGTTAGGCCTGTAGTGATGATATCTAGATGGTTAGGCCTGTAGTGATGATATCTAGATGGTTAGGCCTGTAGTACAGGATATCTAGATGGTTAGGCCTGTAGTGATGATATCTAGATGGTTAGGCCTGTAGTACAGGATATCTAGATGGTTAGGCCTGTAGTGATGATATCTAGATGGTTAGGTCTGTAGTACAGGATATCTAGATGGTTAGGCCTGTAGTGATGATATCTAGATGGTTAGGCCTGTAGTGATGATATCTAGATGGTTAGGCCTGTAGTGATGATATCTAGATGGTTAGGCCTGTAGTGATGATATCTAGATGGTTAGGCCTGTAGTACAGGATATCTAGATGGTTAGGCCTGTAGTGATGATATCTAGATGGTTAGGTCTGTAGTACAGGATATCTAGATGGTTAGGCCTGTAGTACAGGATATCTAGATGGTTAGGCCTGTAGTGATGATATCTAGATGGTTAGGCCTGTAGTACAGGATATCTAGATGGTTAGGCCTGTAGTGATGATATCTAGATGGTTAGGCCTGTAGTACAGGATATCTAGATGGTTAGGCCTGTAGTGATGATATCTAGATGGTTAGGCCTGTAGTACAGGATATCTAGATGGTTAGGTCTGTAGTACAGGATATCTAGATGGTTAGGCCTGTAGTACAGGATATCTAGATGGTTAGGTCTGTAGTACAGGATATCTAGATGGTTAGGTCTGTAGTACAGGATATCTAGATGGTTAGGTCTGTAGTACAGGATATCTAGATGGTTAGGTCTGTAGTACAGGATATCTAGATGGTTAGGTCTGTAGTACAGGATATCTAGATGGTTAGGCCTGTAGTACAGGATATCTAGATGGTTAGGTCCTGTAGTACAGGATATCTAGATGGTTAGGCCTGTAGTGAGGATATCTAGATGGTTAGGCCTGTAGTACAGGATATCTAGATGGTTAGGCCTGTAGTGAGGATATCTAGATGGTTAGGCCTGTAGTACAGGATATCTAGATGGTTAGGTCTGTAGTACAGGATATCTAGATGGTTAGGCCTGTAGTACAGGATATCTAGATGGTTAGGTCTGTAGTACAGGATATCTAGATGGTTAGGTCTGTAGTACAGGATATCTAGATGGTTAGGTCTGTAGTGAGGATATCTAGATGGTTAGGTCTGTAGTACAGGATATCTAGATGGTTAGGTCTGTAGTACAGGATATCTAGATGGTTAGGTCTGTAGTGAGGATATCTAGATGGTTAGGTCTGTAGTACAGGATATCTAGATGGTTAGGTCTGTAGTACAGGATATCTAGATGGTTAGGTCTGTAGTGCAGGATATCTAGATGGTTAGGTCTGTAGTACAGGATATCTAGATGGTTAGGTCTGTAGTACAGGATATCTAGATGGTTAGGTCTGTAGTGAGGATATCTAGATGGTTAGGTCTGTAGTACAGGATATCTAGATGGTTAGGTCTGTAGTACAGGATATCTAGATGGTTAGGTCTGTAGTACAGGATATCTAGATGGTTAGGCCTGTAGTACAGGATATCTAGATGGTTAGGTCTGTAGTGAGGATATCTAGATGGTTAGGTCTGTAGTGAGGATATCTAGATGGTTAGGTCTGTAGTACAGGATATCTAGATGGTTAGGCCTGTAGTACAGGATATCTAGATGGTTAGGTCTGTAGTACAGGATATCTAGATGGTTAGGTCTGTAGTACAGGATATCTAGATGGTTAGGTCTGTAGTACAGGATATCTAGATGGTTAGGCCTGTAGTGATGATATCTAGATGGTTAGGCCTGTAGTGATGATATCTAGATGGTTAGGCCTGTAGTACAGGATATCTAGATGGTTAGGCCTGTAGTGATGATATCTAGATGGTTAGGCCTGTAGTACAGGATATCTAGATGGTTAGGCCTGTAGTGATGATATCTAGATGGTTAGGTCTGTAGTACAGGATATCTAGATGGTTAGGCCTGTAGTGATGATATCTAGATGGTTAGGCCTGTAGTGATGATATCTAGATGGTTAGGCCTGTAGTGATGATATCTAGATGGTTAGGCCTGTAGTGATGATATCTAGATGGTTAGGCCTGTAGTACAGGATATCTAGATGGTTAGGCCTGTAGTGATGATATCTAGATGGTTAGGTCTGTAGTACAGGATATCTAGATGGTTAGGCCTGTAGTACAGGATATCTAGATGGTTAGGCCTGTAGTGATGATATCTAGATGGTTAGGCCTGTAGTACAGGATATCTAGATGGTTAGGCCTGTAGTGATGATATCTAGATGGTTAGGCCTGTAGTACAGGATATCTAGATGGTTAGGCCTGTAGTACAGGATATCTAGATGGTTAGGCCTGTAGTACAGGATATCTAGATGGTTAGGCCTGTAGTACAGGATATCTAGATGGTTAGGTCTGTAGTACAGGATATCTAGATGGTTAGGCCTGTAGTGAGGATATCTAGATGGTTAGGCCTGTAGTACAGGATATCTAGATGGTTAGGCCTGTAGTGATGATATCTAGATGGTTAGGCCTGTAGTGAGGATATCTAGATGGTTAGGCCTGTAGTGATGATATCTAGATGGTTAGGCCTGTAGTACAGGATATCTAGATGGTTAGGTCTGTAGTACAGGATATCTAGATGGTTAGGCCTGTAGTACAGGATATCTAGATGGTTAGGTCTGTAGTACAGGATATCTAGATGGTTAGGTCTGTAGTGAGGATATCTAGATGGTTAGGTCTGTAGTACAGGATATCTAGATGGTTAGGCCTGTAGTGAGGATATCTAGATGGTTAGGCCTGTAGTACAGGATATCTAGATGGTTAGGTCTGTAGTACAGGATATCTAGATGGTTAGGTCTGTAGTACAGGATATCTAGATGGTTAGGTCTGTAGTGAGGATATCTAGATGGTTAGGTCTGTAGTACAGGATATCTAGATGGTTAGGTCTGTAGTACAGGATATCTAGATGGTTAGGCCTGTAGTACAGGATATCTAGATGGTTAGGTCTGTAGTGAGGATATCTAGATGGTTAGGTCTGTAGTGAGGATATCTAGATGGTTAGGTCTGTAGTACAGGATATCTAGATGGTTAGGTCTGTAGTACAGGATATCTAGATGGTTAGGTCTGTAGTGAGGATATCTAGATGGTTAGGTCTGTAGTGAGGATATCTAGATGGTTAGGTCTGTAGTACAGGATATCTAGATGGTTAGGTCTGTAGTACAGGATATCTAGATGGTTAGGCCTGTAGTACAGGATATCTAGATGGTTAGGTCTGTAGTACAGGATATCTAGATGGTTAGGCCTGTAGTGAGGATATCTAGATGGTTAGGCCTGTAGTTCAGGATATCTAGATGGTTAGGCCTGTAGTACAGGATATCTAGATGGTTAGGCCTGTAGTACAGGATATCTAGATGGTTAGGTCTGTAGTGAGGATATCTAGATGGTTAGGTCTGTAGTGAGGATATCTAGATGGTTAGGTCTGTAGTACAGGATATCTAGATTGTTAGGTCTGTAGTACAGGATATCTAGATGGTTAGGCCTGTAGTACAGGATATCTAGATGGTTAGGTCTGTAGTACAGGATATCTAGATGGTTAGGCCTGTAGTACAGGATATCTAGATGGTTAGGCCTGTAGTACAGGATATCTAGATGGTTAGGCCTGTAGTACAGGATATCTAGATGGTTAGGCCTGTAGTACAGGATATCTAGATGGTTAGGCCTGTAGTACAGGATATCTAGATGGTTAGGTCTGTAGTACAGGATATCTAGATGGTTAGGTCTGTAGTACAGGATATCTAGATGGTTAGGCCTGTAGTACAGGATATCTAGATGGTTAGGTCTGTAGTACAGGATATCTAGATGGTTAGGTCTGTAGTGAGGATATCTAGATGGTTAGGTCTGTAGTAGAGGATATCTAGATGGTTAGGCCTGTAGTACAGGATATCTAGATGGATAGGCCTGTAGTAGAGGATATCTAGATTGTTAGGCCTGTAGTGAGGATATCTAGATGGTTAGGCCTGTAGTACAGGATATCTAGATGGTTAGGCCTGTAGTACAGGATATCTAGATGGTTAGGTCTGTAGTGAGGATATCTAGATGGTTAGGTCTGTAGTACAGGATATCTAGATGGTTAGGTCTGTAGTACAGGATATCTAGATGGTTAGGTCTGTAGTGAGGATATCTAGATGGTTAGGTCTGTAGTACAGGATATCTAGATGGTTAGGTCTGTAGTGAGGATATCTAGATGGTTAGGTCTGTAGTACAGGATATCTAGATGGTTAGGCCTGTAGTGAGGATATCTAGATGGTTAGGCCTGTAGTACAGGATATCTAGATGGTTAGGTCTGTAGTACAGGATATCTAGATGGTTAGGTCTGTAGTACAGGATATCTAGATGGTTAGGTCTGTAGTACAGGATATCTAGATGGTTAGGTCTGTAGTGAGGATATCTAGATGGTTAGGTCTGTAGTGAGGATATCTAGATGGTTAGGTCTGTAGTACAGGATATCTAGATGGTTAGGTCTGTAGTACAGGATATCTAGATGGTTAGGTCTGTAGTACAGGATATCTAGATGGTTAGGTCTGTAGTACAGGATATCTAGATGGTTAGGCCTGTAGTACAGGATATCTAGATGGTTAGGTCTGTAGTGAGGATATCTAGATGGTTAGGCCTGTAGTACAGGATATCTAGATGGTTAGGCCTGTAGTACAGGATATCTAGATGGTTAGGTCTGTAGTACAGGATATCTAGATGGTTAGGTCTGTAGTGAGGATATCTAGATGGTTAGGTCTGTAGTGAGGATATCTAGATGGTTAGGTCTGTAGTACAGGATATCTAGATGGTTAGGTCTGTAGTACAGGATATCTAGATGGTTAGGCCTGTAGTACAGGATATCTAGATGGTTAGGTCTGTAGTACAGGATATCTAGATGGTTAGGCCTGTAGTACAGGATATCTAGATGGTTAGGTCTGTAGTACAGGATATCTAGATGGTTAGGTCTGTAGTACAGGATATCTAGATGGTTAGGCCTGTAGTACAGGATATCTAGATGGTTAGGCCTGTAGTACAGGATATCTAGATGGTTAGGTCTGTAGTGAGGATATCTAGATGGTTAGGTCTGTAGTACAGGATATCTAGATGGTTAGGTCTGTAGTACAGGATATCTAGATGGTTAGGTCTGTAGTACAGGATATCTAGATGGTTAGGTCTGTAGTACAGGATATCTAGATGGTTAGGCCTGTAGTACAGGATATCTAGATGGTTAGGTCTGTAGTGAGGATATCTAGATGGTTAGGCCTGTAGTACAGGATATCTAGATGGTTAGGCCTGTAGTACAGGATATCTAGATGGTTAGGCCTGTAGTACAGGATATCTAGATGGTTAGGTCTGTAGTGAGGATATCTAGATGGTTAGG